>NC_041397.2:95394065-95694065 GCF_900747795.2 Erpetoichthys calabaricus
GCAAAAAGGGCTGAAGTGGAGCTTGAGATCAAGCGTATGCTGGAACTAGGTGTGATTGAGGAAAGTTATAGTCCCTGGTCCAGTCCCATTGTGCTGGTCGGTAAGCCTGATGGGAGTTGGAGGTTTTGCAATGACTTCCGTCGGCTTAATCAAGTCTCCCAATTTGATGCCTATCCAATGCCACGAATGGACGACCTCCTTGAGAGGCTTGGACAGGCTCGATATCTGACCACACCTGACATAACAAAAGGGTACTGGCAGGTTCCTTTAACGGACTCCGTGAAGGAAAAAAACGCGTTTAGTACCCCTAGCGGACACTGGCAGTATCGTGTCCTTCCATTTGGGTTACACGGGGTTCCAGCAACCTTCCAGCGTCTGGTGGACATAGTGCTCCGACCTCATAACTCATACAGTGCTGCCTACCTGGATGACGTGGTCATCTATTCCAGCACATGGAAGGAACACCTACAGCATGTCCGAGCGGTATTGCGGACACTTGGTGAGGCCGGGCTCCAGATTAATTCCAAGAAATGCTTCTTTGGATTAAGTGAGGCCAAATATTTAGGCTACCTGGTGGGTCGGGGTACCGTAAGGCCACAGTGCTCCAAAGTAGATGCCATTTTGAAATGGCCCCGTCCGCGAACCAAGCGGAAGGTCCAAGCCTTTCTCGGGTTAGCGGGGTACTACCGCAGGTTTGTACCCCTGTTCTCGGAGAGAGCGGCGCCCTTGACTGATTTAACAAAGAAGAGGGCCCCGAACATTGTGGTATGGACTGACAAGACAGGCGCTGCATTTAGTGACTTGAAGCAGGCCCTTACGTCTGCACCTATTTTGATGGCACCTAACTTTTCTTTGCCTTTCATCCTCCAGACAGAAGCTTCGGATACAGGCCTGGGGGCCGTGCTGAGCCAAAGCGTCGATGGTGTGGAATACCCCATCATGTTCCTGAGCCGGAAACTGTTGAATCGGGAGACCAGGTATGCAGCGGTGGAAAGGGAGGCTTTGGTGATCAAATGGGCGATTACTCAGCTTAGGTACTACCTGTTGGGCTGGGAATTCACCCTTGTCACGGACCATGCACCTCTACAGTGGATGGCCCTGCACAAGGACTCGAATCCATTGGTCACCCGGTGGTTTCTTGACCTACAGCCGTATAAGTTTTCGCTCGTTCATCGCCGGGGCACTCTCCATGCCAACGCTGATGCTCTCTCTCGGGTTCACAACCTCTCGGTTAGGGTCGCCCGACCCGACGGGTCTGGGCTAAGGGGGGGCCTTGTCACACATGTGCGCATGGGAGGCAGCTAAAGGGCTTGAGTGACGGCAGTTCTGAAACAGGCCGGGAGGTGGCAGAGTGCACTGACTGTTTTTCTCTCTTCCCTGTAGACCATTCCCGGGAGATCCCATCTGCCTCTCTTGACGTCACTTCCGGGACCGAACCAACGGAAAGGAGATCTTACTGGCTCCGGCCCCTGTGATGTCACGTCCGGGCTCGAACCAATGGCTAACGAATATGGGCCCGATCCTTATGACCTCACTTCCTATCTTCCCCTTTAAAAGCCTTCCCCTTTCCCCTGTTTGTCAGTCTTGTTTTGGACTCAGTTGTGTGCACATCAGTGCTGTCAGTGAATAAGAAAACGACTTTGCAGCCAGGATACCAGAATATACGGGTGGCTGTCCCAAACCTTTTTCTGTGTATGTCTCAGTTTTGTGACTATATATATATATATATATATATATATATATATATATATATATATGTGTGTGTGTGTCTGTGTCTGTGTGTATGTAAAGCTGTTGTTACTGTGCTGTCTTAGTGTCATTTCTAGTACATGGAAATACAGTATATTGTATCACAAAACAAAAAAAAATTAATCGAGTGCCTAGTTTTTTCCTAGTTTAGCAGCAGTTTCTAAGTAAAGGAATTTTTAAATTTGACAAAAACACAGATTCTATAACATTTGAGAAGTTATCTGTTAGGTTTTAAAGAAAAATTTTCCTGTCTTTATTATCTGAATAATAAGCTTTATTGTGGGATACCCCCTCAGGTGGACTTGCTGAAAAAATGCCCTCAATGTATAAGAGGTTTTCATGGAAGTAGTGTCTTTCCACTTGCTGATGGTTTGAGCCGGTACACCATTGAGGCATTAATCATATTGTTATTGAATAGGAAATGAGGATTACCATGCCTCATTATGTTAGCATGCCAAGCCTTTTTGCTAAGCCATCAAGTTTAGCAATAGGTACAGCGGGTCTGGACCAGGGAACCCCAAAGTTGGTCTTGAAGGGCAATAATGGCTACAGGTTTTTGTTTCCAGTTTCTTAATGAGAAGTTAATTATTGCTCTACAAGCACTTACTGTACAAACAAACTTGTGATTCATTTTATTTGCCTCACTTGTTAAAGTTTACCCACCCTTAATTGTTTATTTTAGTTTTAAACAGCTGCATTCACTGTTATTAATTGTTCCTTATTAGCAATAAGATGCAATTAACAAAAAGAACCCAGCAACTCCCTATCTAAACTGTTTTCGTTTGTGTATATTAATTGTAAGGTATCTGGTTTAATAAAATAATTAAAGTAAATTAAAGCACTACTTAAACCACATTGTTACTGCTAGTCACAAAAGAAGATATGAAATTGGTGTCCAGTTTTTTTTTTGTTGTAATGCATTTTTAAAGGTAAATTAACCTGTGTGTTTAAAATCCAGATCTAGCTCCCAAGTTGGAGTGCAGTTGCATGAAGATCCTGTCTTTACTCTTTCAGAACCCTTCAAACAGCTAATATGCATTCAGACTAAGGATGTTACATGCTCTTTGGGGGACCCAGCTACATTGTCTTAAGTGGAGAAAAAACAGAGATCTTCACATGAAATCAACAGAAGAAACCTGTGACCTTACGCTGTCCTATTTAAATCTGCAACAATACAAAGTGCACAGATAATCCTAGATATGACACTGCATAAAGCATGATACAAAGTTGCAGGCTAATCTTTTTTCATAAAAAATATTAACTTTTTGTTTTATTACTCATTTAATTTTCACTATTGCAATGTCACTTTTTAAAGCCTACTGAAATAATAAAAAGAAGAAAATAATTATTTCAATTAATGCTATGGACAGTGAAATCTCTTTCTCATTCTGACCTACGCTATAATAAAAGAACTGTAGAGTGCTAATAAGAGATTATCATCTTTCAGTCTCATGGATTTTTGTGCCTTACAATTTCACTTTTGAGAATATTCACTATAAAACATTTAATCTGTAAATTATCTGTACATTTGAATTCATGTTTTCAGTATTGTTATTGTTTTACTTTACAACAGGAACTATATATATTACTACAGGAGTATTCCCTCAACCATGTGATTTAGCCGGTCAATTTAAAGAGAGCATCAATAATTCTATCAGAAAGAGTGTTCCTAAATAACATATGCAAACTCCATATTTCATAGCTATAAAATTATTAAATAATACCTGTAAAAAACAAAAAAATGTAACAAGACTTAAAAATAACAGCAGGCTGCAAGTTCATAAGCTCGCTGTGATGCTGGTTCCTACTACTCTCACAAGATCTCTATTGGCTCTTTATTTATATCATTTAATAAGTTGGAAAATTACATGGAAATAAGTCATATTGAGCATTGCAAGTTTTCTTTACTGTCTTTGAAAAAACTCCCCAATAGAATGTACTTAATTTTTTCAATTGTTGTATGCTCTTCAACTATACTCAATTCATTCCACAGATGAATTTGCAGTCTTCACTCTGCTGACTAATTCTTATCCCTATAGTTACTGCTGTTACAAATGCGGCCAAAAGGCCTGTGCATTTTAGCCAAGAAATAATGACACTCTGTAATCGAACCCAAAATGAATGAAAGAAATCCAAGAAAACAAGTGTCATAAGCCCACCACGTAAGTGAAAATATTCCTTAGACCTTCCATTACAGCAGCCTCCTTTTCAATCATATCACCATGTTCTTTTGTCAGTGCTTTTTAGCCTTATCAACTTGTCCCAGCTACACAAAACTTTTGTTGTCCTTTTTTTGTTTCATCTTCTGTTTTATGGTCATCAATGCACACCCAAGAGTCACCGAACAAAGAAGAAAAGAACCAAATACAGACTGCTGACATGTAACTACTTATTTTTTATCAAATCACCAACAGTTGAACTCATAATTCAATACCAGACTGCAAAGGACTTACAGAGACCAGTGAAGGGGGCACATAATAATTCTGATACACATAGCTCTCTTCTCTCCACAACATATATAGTACATATTGCCTTAGAAAAGAAAACAGATTTATTAAACATCTCAGCTATCCTGCACAGTCATTTTTCTCTCTCATCAACTCACATTGCATCGTTAGCATTAGTAATTACACTAGTAAGCTTACTCAATAGGCGCTAATAATAAGTGGACATTTTTTTTATTTTATATACTGTATATTGCATATATTGAGTTTATATTTTGTATCTAGTGAATGATGTTGGATTTAATTTTCTTTTTATTGGTATAGCACGTCTGAAAGTAGTCTATAGAAGACATAAAAATAAAAATTCCATTGTACTATGCACACATAATAAACTTGAATTTGAATCTCCAAACATGCTAACACAGCATCCTAATTACAAGCATAATATTTCAATGAAGATTCACAAGTGAAGTTACCTCTATTTGTGAATCAATCTATATTGTATTACATTGCAAACTGTGTAAATAAAGTAAAAAAAAATTAAACTTACATCCATCTAGACCTTCAGGCATGGCCTACGCAAAAGGATGGCAGAAAATCAGAAACTTTTGCTGACAAGCACAAAAGAGTATTCTGTGTCAAGGATAGATATAACACTTACTGCTCTAACCGGCACAGGACAAATCAAAGTCTCTCCCAAATGTTCTTTCTTAAATATTGCTCCAAATTAGAAAACTGAAAGAAACCTGACTGTACTTTGTTTTCAGGCAATGTAAAATCAATGGGGAGTAAAGTATGATACTTAAATGGCTGGTTTATTTTTCAAAGTCTAGTACCATTTTTATTTTTTCCATTTCTTTTTCTGTTGCTGTTAAAGGGCTTTTTAAGATAGTTATTTGAAAAGACCCAGTGAGTTATCCAAACCCAGAAACAAAAACAAAAAATAAAAAGCTGGCTGTATAGAGATAATAATAGTGAAGGAAAATGAAAAGACCTTTGAATTAAAATTTAAGGATGTGTTTAATACACTTGTAGTGGCTTTGTTATCTTATTGACTGCCATGGTAGACCAATATATTTGCATTTCATATCCTTATTTCCTACAGTTTTCTAAATTTGCTAATCTGTATGGAGTAAGATCACTGTTAAAAATAACTCTTATGCTTGCACTTCTGAAAGTTATGCTTGCTTCTTAAAATTAAGCTTGTGTTTCTGAAAATTATGAGTACAATTATCAAGCATGAACAGACTGTCAAAAATATGTCATTAGACGCACAAGATTATTACTATTACTATTGTGGAAGAAACAATTAATTTTTGTTACTACACATGTGCCACAATGGTAGAAAGCTGGAGTTATTTTTCACAGCGATCGTATTTCATACTTAGTCCCTGTACAGTGGCTTCAAAGGGCAAAATGCAAAAAACAAAATAAAACTGACACAATGACATTAATTAAACAATGACAACATCCAATTAACAATAAAAAGTCTGAGCATGAAATTAACGGCGGTGTGTTTTGAACTTTACATAACGTCTTAGCCAAGTGTCCAGACACTTGTTATACATGTATAGGAGAACGAGGAAGGCTCCCAACCTTCGGATTTCAGCACTCTTAGATAGATTTGGGGTCATAGATTTGGGGTTGGGATGGGAGGCACAGAATTATGAGCCCCCCCACCCGTTGGAAGATATGAATATGTACAAAACTACAAAATAGATGTAAAGTTCAGGGGCTTTGCACAATAAAAAGGAAGCAGCCCCCTCGTGACATCACTGAATGACTTTTTGTTAAAGCTCACGATTTTGCTATGGAATCACTGAGTTAAATTAACGACTGAGTGTCAAGAATGTTACTCCCTTATAATGGAGGAATATTAAGGGCAAAAATGAATAAGCAAAATAAATCAAAGAACTGTCAAATATGACAATAAGTATATCTCCAAATGTCTGCAGGGGTTTCCACCCACAGTTCAAAGACATGAAGGTTAGGTGCTTTGGCGGTATTAAATTGGCCTGTGTATGTGTGAATGTTCGCCCTGCGATGGACTGATGCTCTATGCAGACTGAGATAGGCTCTGGCAGACTCCCACAACCCTGTTCAGGACTAAGCGGGTTTGAAAATGACTGGCTAACATAAGTGAATAAGAAACAAAAGGCATATTTCGTGACCCATTTAATTATTTATACTTGCATTTCATGTTGTTATTATTTATTTAGTGTCACATTTCACAATACTTTTATTTATTTTCATTTTATTTAATTTAATGTGTATTTATCCATGCATCCATCCATCCAATTTCTAAACCCATTTTATCCTGAGCAGAATCAGAGCCACAGGGAAGCTGGTGCTTATCCCAGGAAGCATACAGCTCTTTTCTTTTCTTTTCTTTTCTTTTGTCTCATCCAATTAAATATCACATAAATCTCATTCAACAGATTACAATGTGCCAACTTTGCCAGTCAGTATGACCCCTGTAACCATGTTAGTATGAGAAAACGAAATTTTAAAAAGGCATCCATCTTGTCACAAAATTATCAAAAAATCAAAATTAGGATGGCCCTGTGCCATTTATCTCTTTACAATGGCAACTGAGCATCACAGTGTGACCTATTCATTGGATGTGGCAATTCTGCCAGCCAATTTGACCCATGAACTCACTTTCGGCCAGGCAAATCTCAAACTGCAACATAAAAAAAGGAATCTTGTCACAAAGCTATGAAAATAAGGGTGGAAAAATGCTGCACAACCCTCTAAAGCACCTGTTAAATATCAAAGTTAATCCTAGCCATTAAAAATTGGAATGTGACAAATTTGCCAGTCAGTTTGAGACAGGTACTCACATTGGTCTGTGAAAAACTCAACTGCAACTTAACAAAGGCATCTGCATTTTCTCAAAACTGTGACAACAACTAGGGTGGTCCAACACCATTTAACCTTTCACAGTGCCCATTAAACATCACAGTTAATTTCCTCCATTGCCAAGTTTGCCAGTCAGTCTGGCCCATGTAACCACACTGAGAATGCAAAACTCAACCGCACTTATACAAAGGTATTCACTGAGTCCGTCAACAGCATTCAACCCTGTATAATGCCAGTCAAACATCACATTGAAATCTGTTCATTAGATATATGGGAATATGACAAATTTGCCAGTCCATTTAACCCATGTACCCAAAGTTCAACTGCAATTTAACACTAGAATTCTTGAAGCCTACAAAAAAATGTGTAATCCTTGCCCACCTTAAATCCCTTCACACCTCTCCATCAGCATCTTTTGTTTTGTAAATGTGTCGATCAGCACAAGCAGCAAGCAGCCTGCTTTCCCATTCTCCAACTTGGTGGAGCTCAGCTCGGGCAAAAAGCTCAAGCCAAGACTCCTTATCTGCATGTGAGGTTCTGGGAGTTGTATCTATATTACTAAACGACAGTTTAATTTATGCACGGACGGCGGACACACCAGGGCACATACGCACAGCGCCTCGGCGCCCCAGAGTCAAACCCAGCGGCTTCCCAGAGTCAGTAGGTGGTGCCCAAACAACACAACCTGTAAACTAAACTTGCTCTAATCCACTGTGCCAGCAGTCAGTGTGGCATATTTGGATCACATGACGGTAATTCAGTATTAAAAGTAAGTTGAAGTATGATTCCTAACAGTAAACGACGTCTACCTAACGACACAGCCACAGAACAACAAACACGAGACCGCATAGATAAAAACAATACACGGAGGCTCCTACAACGCGCTTCAAAAACACCAGACGCAAAGAAGTCACGGCTCCACAATGAAAGAGCTCAACTAACAGAAATACAAAAATGAGCCCGTATGGATAGACACAATGAACGATGGCGCCCACAATGCACTTCTACAACAGCAGAGGCAAAGGAGTCACGGCTCCAAAAAGAAAGAGCTCAACGATTAGTAATACAAAAACGAGCCCGTATGGCTACGACCTGTAAACTAAGCCTGAGGTACAGCGTGCATGGCAGGTTGTACAGTATATATGCACAGATGCCAGAGGCAACAGGCAAGTCGTTCACACTACCACCGCTACCAAAAGCGAGACTGCATGGATAAAAACAATACACGAAGGCGCCTGTGGACACACCCACCCTCCATGATATTTCATCCCTCCAAATATCGGAGGGAACAGAAAGTGATTGCCATTTTTGGATTTGCGATTCTTTCGAGAATCGCGGAGTTACTGGTAGGGTAAATAATACAGTATATCGTTATTTGGAATACATGCATTTCATGTGTGTTCCATGTCTACAAAGATCTGGGTAAGTGTAGGATGAAAGGAAATGCACGAAATGCAAGAAATGCTGAACACATACCTAAAGCAGAAACTTTATCCATGTTATACTAATAATGACCTGGGGCATCATGTATAAACGGTGCATATGCACAGAAATGTTGCGTACGAACGTTTCCACGCTCAAATCGCGATGTATAAAACCTAAACTTGGCGTAAAGCCATGCACATTTCCACGGTACCTCATACCCTGGCGTACGCAATTTCTCCGCTTGGTTTTGCAGACTGGCGGCACCCAGCGTCAAAGCAGTGCTACTGTTCCTGTGTGGTCACCTTTTCTTTCTTAGACCCACATTCCTGATGCGGCTTTATAAATACACTGAAACTAACTGCATATTGTTTATTAGTGTAATGCATCTGATTGTAATTAACCTGCAGCAATATAATGGTCCAGGGAATAGCCATAGTATTCCAAATACCATAACTGCTTTAGCGTTGTTACTCTCAATGCATCTTCTTCTTCTTTCAGCTGCTCCCGTTAAGGGTTGCCACAGCAGATATTACTCTCACTGCACCACTCGGAGTATTTATATCACTGTATCTGAGTGGGGAATCACAGAAGCAGCTAATTGGAAAGAGAATTATCGGTATACAGCATGAAGCAGACGCTGCCTGAGCCATGGCAAAACGTTTCAGAGACTTTCCTGTACGGACTTTGCGGTTTAGAAAAAGTTTCATCCCAAGAATTATAAACGCACTCAATCAGTCCATCAAGTGCTCCTTGTAGAACTGTTTGTACTTATAAGTACAATTACCTCACTGTAAACTTGCACTACAGTTATAATATTGCACAACCTGCGCCACTTTATAAAGCGCATATTTACATATGATGACGATATCATTTTTAAGATGAAATGCAGCAAAATATGTTGATTATATTATATAGATAAAACTTTAACTTCATTTAAATAATCTGTATTGTTAATAATTAAACATGTGAGAACACAGTGCCACAGCGCTAGCTAGTTCAGGGATTGTTCCTGCATTGCTTTGTATTCTTGCTGGTGCTGATGCGACACTGGAAGGATAGATGGATAGAATAATTAAACATGTACTACAAAGATATTTCAATGTTCCCTAAAAGTTTTGAAGAATTGGCGTTCTAAGCTTACAAATGGCTTCACGTCTATTACAGAGCTGATTGTATGGCGATTGGATATTTGGAGAAAGAAAAGTAAGGACAGGAATTGGAGGTTAGTATGTTTGAAAGAGACAGTACTTCTGTAATAAATTATTTCATCGAAGGTCGCGCATGGCGCAGCAAGCCTCTTGCGTGAGACATGAACAAGCACTGCACCACCGTGTTCCCATGTTTAATAACATGCTTTCATTCCTATCATCATGAAAAAGATATCACGTATACATCTCAGTATTTTAATTATTCAGAGAGCTGTAATATCACGAATGTAATAGATTATGTGTCCTGTCGGAGAAAGAGAAAGCCCATTTAAGAAGTAGGTAGTGATTCACAAACAGAGCACATAGAAGATCAAATACAGAACAAAGCATTTAATGTGCTATTTTAGTTACAATGGGATTTGAGAAACTAGTAAATTAAACGATTCTAAGATGAAGTTTATGATGTTCTACTTTAATGGCAAAATAAGCCACGTGATAAAAGTGGAAATTTCGAGATTAAAGTTGACATTTCGTGCTTTTTTCCTACTGTGTGCCTATTTTTTTTGTCTGTATCCTAATAAGCTTTCATTTGACACTCAGACGGTGGGCTACGACTCGCCTTTTCACAGCGACTTTGATATGTGACTTTTTTATTTTGGGCACTGGAGCTTTGAACTTGAGCTTTCGAGTTTCTCCGACACTCTGTCACTCGATCAACATCCTTTGTTGATTATACCACTGTTTAAACCAACAAATGGTACGTTTTTCCTTTGCCTCCACTTGGTATTCTCTGAAATTCTTATATTTTCCCCTGTGCTTTTCCCATTGCCTTTTCACAGAAGGCTATTTATATTGATTTGCATATTCAAAGAGGCGTAATTCTGGGAGGAGTTGGGGCGGGACAGAAGGCGCGTGCACGTGCGTTACTTTTCACGCTGATCGCGATTTATGTAGTGGTAGAACGTGGAAGTTTGCGTACGTACAGATTCCTGCATTTGGATTTTTCTGTGCATACGCACATTCCCACTTTTGTGCTTACGCCATATTATAGTGTGAGTTCTACGCACGGCGTTATACATGAGGCCCCTGAAGTGTATAATGTGGCTGTCAATGAGTTAAAAACTCAAGCTCAAATGTCAATCGACAGGGAGTTTACATGTATTCTTGAATGGTGTAGAGGTAAGAACTGCTGCCTTATAACCTGGGTTCGAGACCAGGTGCTCTGTGTTTTCAGTAGTGAGCTGCTATTATTATTATTATTATTTCTACAATATTATAAAAACATTTTATATGTTTTCGGGCAATTTTGGCTTAGTGACGTTCACATGGTACAACGAACTTGCCTCTCCCTCTCTAAGTTGATGGCATTTATCTCCATTCTTTTCACAAGAGCAGCACTGTGGCTGATGCCTGCTCATAACTATTTGTTGTACCGGCAATTCAAGATACAATGTCTCGTGACAATTATTAGATTAGACAAAGGCAGGACCTTAACAACAGACAGATTCTTCACAGCACTTTCGCTGGCTAATAGACAGCTGCACCGCAACACAACTCTGCTTGGCACCATAAAGTAAAATGGGACTTCCACCTGTAGCTAAAGTCACTTCAGTATGCTAGCAATTCGCCACACTGCTGTTTAGATCTGGCAGTGCCATGATGATGGTGTGCGCCCAAAAAGACGAAGCCTTTGATTTCAGTCTGTAACAGGTGTCACTTGAATTTTTTGTTATTCAGTTTCAACAAGCACGCTTGTTTCGTTATACCTATTTTCTAAATGGACTTGAGAAAATCTGTTGTAATGTATAAACTGGCTTATTTTTAATGTTTACTGTTTATACAAATGCATGGCACAGTGAGGCAGTAGTTATCACTACAGTCTCTTAAGTGTTATATTCTTGATTTGAATGCTGGCTATGGCATTGTTTACGGTGTATACATTTTCAAGATGACTGCACAGTTTTTTCTCTGGGTTCTCTGATTTTCACCTCATATATCAAAGAGATGAGCATTTTAGATTAACTGTTGACTTAACACTGGTAATTTATGATTAAGTACGAGTGTATGCATGAAGGTGTTGCCCTATCAAAATTTTTACTTTGCATCCAAAGTTGCCAGGATGTCTCCGTCATCCTGAAAATGATTCAGGTAGGTTTGATAAAAGGACGTGTCAAGGGTGGTTTTGTTATTGCTACTTCCTCACAGCTTCAAGGTTTGTGTGTTTGAAATCTGCTCTAGGCACTGTTTAGGCAGACCTTGGACATTCTCTGCAGGTTTGTGTAGGTGTTTTTGTTCTTCCTTTCACATTACCAAAAAAAATAGTAATAAAAAGTTAATCAATTCATGATGATAAATTGGTCTGATTCAATTGAATGTGGATCAATGGCTTTGCCTTGGGATGGATTGACATTTCATCAGGGATTGTTTCCTTCCTTTTGACCATGCTGCTATGCACAGCTCCCCACAAACCTGTGTTGGAGTAAACATGCTAAGAAAATGAATTGATGAACATAGATTTCATTAAAATCCTGTGCCTTGTCTCAACCTCCATTTCTGTTTTAAGAAACTGTACCAATCCACCGATGGCAGTTCACATTTAATTGTGTGAACTAGATAAAATGAACCTGAGAGTGTGAACATTTCTTAACTGCTGTACATTGGCACTAAGATCACTCTTTCCTCCAATTAAACATTAAACACCATCACAGTTTTCTGTGCTTTTTCACAATTAAGTTAACTTTTAGGTGCTGCTGGATATTTCTGTGACTCTGGGCCATGAACCTGATCCATTAGTGAAATGTTTATACTTAGGCTGTCTATACATAGCTAAGAATCACTGTCAGTCAGCAAATCAGACAAGTCCTGTTTAATGCTGTTAAGATGATGGAAAGTATAATAACCAATAAAAAGTAACAAAAGGACATTGACAAGCTTATGCTTTGGATATACCAGTATGCCTTTTTCACTCGCTGGATTGAACAAATGTAATTTTTAAAGTTTTGTCAGGGCTAGCTTGTCTGGAGATTGGAATAGGTGGGGTTACTGGAGTATGAGAGAAGGGCTCAGAAATTTTTTTTAGGGCTGTGATGCTCCTCAAGAATCTTTCTGCTAGTGTTCCCTTGAAATCAATCCCTGTAAGGCTCATCACATGAATGAATGTACTGTACATATACTGTGCATATATATACAGCTCAAAATATTTAAGGGAACAGTTAAATCACACATTGGATATCGAAGAATGAAATATTCAAGGGGCAAATCTTTATTGAGTAATTGAGTAATTCTGTGTAATTCATTGAGAACAAAATGATGTAACAACAGTCAATGGAAACCAAAATCACCAACCCGTTGATGGCTGGATTCAACATCACATCAAAAATCAAAGTCAAAAATTGAAATCACAGGCTGATCCAACTTGGGTGAGTTTCAGCACAGCAACTTCATAATGTCACTCAGTAGTGAGTATGGCTCTCATGTACTTGTATGCACTCCCGACAACGTCTGGGCATGCTCCTGATGAGATGGTGGATGGTGTCCTGGGGGTCTCCTCCCAGACCTGGATCAGGGCATCAATGAATTACTGGACAGTCAGCAGCACTACTTGGTGGTGTTGGATGCACTGATACATAATGGCCCAGGAGTTGTCAATTGGATTCATGTCTGACGAACGTGTGGGCATGTTAATGACATCAATGTCTTTGTCATCCTGAAACTGCCTACTCACTCTGGCCACATGAAGCCCGGCATTGTCCTGCACCAAGAGTAGCCCATGGCCCACTGCATCAGCATAAGGTCTGACAGTGGTTCTGAGGATTTCATCCTAGTACCTAACAGCAGTCAGGGTATTGTAGCCTAGGACATGGAGGTCCGTGCAACCCTCCAAGGATGAGTCTCCCCAGACCATCACTGACCCACAGCCAAACCAGTCATGCTGGATGATGTTGCAGGCTGCATAACGTTCACCACAGCGTCTTCAGACTCTTTCACATCTGTCATATGTGCTCAGTGTAAACCTGCTCTCATCTATGAAGAGAACAGGGTGCCAATGGCAGAGCTGCCACTTGTGGTATTCTCTGGCCAATCAAGCTGCATGGTGATGGACTGTCAGCACAGGTCCTACTAGAGGACGTCAGGCCCTCATGCCACCCTCTGGAAAGAAACATTACATCAGTAGCCAGCTGGAGGTCATTTTGTAGAGCTCTAGCACTGCTCGTCCTGTTCCTCCTCTCAAAAAAGAGCAGATAATGGTACTGCTGCTGGGTTGATGCTCTTGTATAGCCCTGTCCAGCTCTCCTCATCCTTGCTGTTGCTTCTCCAGTGAACCTGTTGGCACTTTCATTTGCACCAAAGCAGATGAAGTTGATTATATCTTATACTCCCTGATTGAAGATTGAAGCTTAATTGACATGGTGCTAGATTGTGATGATTAAGCGTTCCCAAATAAAACTTATGTCTTATTGCTGGTTGCCTGAAGGTAATTAATATTCTGAACATTATTAAGATAGTGAGTAAGTTGTATTTGTAAAACATGAGCATTGAGAATGGTCTGGAGATAAATCTTAATATTGTCAGCATAACAGAAGAAAGGACATGTTATGCTGGCATAAGATTTTGACTGATACATCCATAAAGCAACAAACTCCTTACATCCTGTAAGATAACTACAGAACCACTTCAGTGCGGTCCCAGAGACTCCAGTGTCTTTCATATGAAATGTAAAATGCCATGATCGGTAATTAGATCCAGCAATATAAGAAAATAAACTTGACCCCTTAGGTTTAAAAATCAAGGCGGAGGTAAAGAATTTAGGAGTATTCATTGACTCTGACCTAAACTTTAAATCACATATTAACCAGATTATGAGGACTGCACTGTTTCACTTAAGGAATATAGCAAAAGTTAGACTTCTTATATCTTTATAAGATGCTGAAAAATTAATTCACACGTTGGTTTTTAGTCCAAACAGGATAACTACTTAAGAAAGATAACAATCGGTTGCAATTAGTGCAGAATTAATGCAAAATGCAGCTGGATAATAAATTAGACTGGACTGCCAATACTGATGCGCTGTGCAAGAAAGGACAGAGCCGACTATACTTCCTTAGAAGGCTGGCGTCCTTCAACATCTGAAATAAGATGCTGCAGATGTTCTATCAGACAGTTGTGGCGAGCGCCCTCTTCTACGTGGTGATGTGCTGGGGAGGCAGCATTAAGAGGAAAGACGCCTCACGCCTGGACAAACTGGTGAGGAAGGCAGGCTCTATTGTTGGCATGGAGCTGGACAGTTTAACATCTGTGGCAGAGCGAAGGGCGCTCAGCAGGCTCCTATCAATTATGGAGAATCCACTGCATCCACTAAATAGTATCATTTCCAGACAGAAGAGCAGCTTCAGCGACAGACTGCTGTCACTGTCCTGCTCCACTGACAGATTGAGGAGATTGTTCCTCCCCCAAACTATGTGACTCTTCAATTCCACCCGGGGGGGTAAACGTTAACATTTAACATTGTACAAAGTTATTGTCTCTTTTTTTTTTTCTTTTTTTTTCACCTGCATTATTATCATTCTTTAATTTAATATTATTTATTGTATCAGTATGCTGCTGCTGCTGGAAAATGTGAATTTCCATTGGGATTAATAAAGTATCTATCTATCTATCTATCTATCTATCTATCTATCTATCTATCTATCTATCTATCTATCTATCTATCTATCTATCTATCTATCTATCTATCTATCAGAATTCAGCAGCCAGAAAAAGAAAATTTGAGCACATCTCACCAATTTTAGCATTGTTACATTGGTGTAACCGTGTCATTCAGAAATGACTTTAAAATGGTTTAGCAATACTTAAATTATCTTGTTCCATCCTAAATTTTGGAGTGTCTGTCCCGCTACACTCTAAGTCGTAAACTTAGATCTTCAAATGGAGGTCAACTAATAATTCCAAGAGCCAAGCTTAAAATAAGTGGTGAGACGGCCTTTTGCTTTTATGCACCTAAAATCCGTAATACTTTACCTATAGAAATTTACCAGGCTAATACTGTGGAACATTTAAAAAAAAACTGCTAAAAACCCATTGTTTAAATATGGTCTTTTTATAACTATACTGTATTTTAGTTGTAATCATAATAGACTGTATGGGTATAGAACTACTGTATTCTTCACAAATCTGCTGTCTTTACTAATCTCCACTTTTCTCAGCTGTCTTTTCCAGCTCTTCTATGGTGGGGATCTGCGCCACCAGCACATGATCAAGGCACCATGCAGATCCCTGAGATGATGGACTGAAGGTGGGTGCCTCAGCTGTCCATGAGATCAACTTCATCAGAATTCTACCTTATGAAGCATGAAAACAAAGAAGGCTGATTTAGGAACATTTATTTTAGGTAGAGTGCTGGTGGGGCTGGGAGGTCTATTAGCCTTGGGACCAATGCAGATTTTGTTTTTTCTCCATCCTTCCTGAAGTTGTTTTTGTTTTTTTCTGCCCTCCCGGCCATCTGACCTTACTTTGTTTTGTTGTTTTCTTATTCTTTAATATTATTGCCTTATCTTAATTGTTTTTCCCGGGCAGGGTGCCAACCCACTGCAGGACACACACAAACACACCCACACACCAAGCACACACTAGGGCCAATTTAGAATCGCCAATCCACCTAACCTGCATGTCTTTGGACTGTGGGAGGAAACTGGAGCACCCGGAGTAAACCCACACAGACACGGGGAGAACATGCAAACTCCACACAGGGAGGACCCGGGAAGGAAACCCAGGTCCCCAGGTCTCCCAACTGCGAGGCAGCAGCACTACCCACTGCGCCACCGTGCCGCCCTGAATAGTTATATAAGAATAATAATTAAAAAAAAACGCAACAATGGATTTAGAACAGGGAGTATGTTGCCAAAGAAAAAGAACGAATACAACACGCTTTACTTAAACTTTCAAAAAACTCTTGACAAGGTTTCAGGCTATAAATTAATCCTGAAGGTACAAGTCATTGTATACACTGGTAACTTACAAAATTGAATTGCAAGCTGGTTAATGGACAGGAAAAAACATAGTACAGAGAAGAGGAGACTGCTCCGCATGGGGTGAGGTCATCAGATATATCCCTTAGAGATCTTTGCTAGCACCGTTAATTTTTCTAATTTACGTTATGGCATCATTTGATAATAACATCAAAGTTAGTTGAATAGAAACAAATGTAAAAAAAAAAACATGCTAATCTTTCAAACTGGGCAAATACTTGCAATTTTTTTGCAGTGTAGTCAAATATAAGTGGTACATGAACGTACTATAGGACTATTAATTATCAATACAAGATGGCCAACACTAAAAAAAAAAAAAACAAAATACTAAGACTTTCCAGATGAAGGGCTAATCAACGGTGTACATTAGGAACAACAAGGGAAGATACAAAATTATCTGAAACTGTATTATATAATCCTTAAATATCCTCAAGGTTTGTGTGAAAAAGTCCCCTTTAAATATAAATGTTGTTTACACAGTTTAACATCCTCATTTAAGAAAGCTACCTGAATTTTTAATTTTTATCTATTAGATTAGGAATGTGCTTCTTAACAGACACAAAAATTGTATGCATTTGTTTTTTTTGTCATATGTGGCATCATGACTGTTCAATTTTTAATCTTTTGTAGGCATTTCAACTTTCCTATATTTTTAAAATTCTAAATTGTTTACTGTTATGTTATACTTCACTGTTTCATTTCACTTTCCATTATTACGCATTTTAGGAGGGTGTCACAAAAATCCCATAAAGCTGTAATTTAATTTGAGCGTGAAAGCTGAAAATAATACTTTCTGCTTACTGTACACTATAGTATACAACAACAACAACAACAACAACATTTATTTATATAGCACATTTTCATACAAAAAGTAGCTCAAAGTGCTTTACATAACGAAGAAAAGAAGAATAAAAGACAAATAAGAAATTAAAATAAGACAACATTAGTTAACATAGAAAGGAGTAAGGTCCGATGGCCAGGGTGGACAGAAAAAACAAAAAAAAACTCCAGAAGGCTGGAGAAAAAAATAAAATCTGTAGGGGTTCCAGGCCACGAGACCGCCCAGTCCCCTTTGGGCATTCTACCTAACATAAATGAAATAGTCCTCTTTGTAGTTAGGGTTCTCACGGAGTCACTTGATGCTGATGGTTATACAGACTTCTGGCTTTAATCCATCCATCATTGTTGGAACATCATGGTGCTTTGGGTAGATGGTGGTGGCACAAGCCACCACCAATAGGACACCGGACAAGAAAACAGAAGAGAGAGTAGGGGTTAGTACAAATTTTGAATGAATAGTTATTATAATGAATTGGATATACAGAGTGTCAGGATTAAATTACAGTGAAGTTATGAGAAGGCCATGTTAAAGTAATGTGTTTTCAGTAGTTTTTTAAAGTGCTCCACTGTATTAGCCTGGCGAATTCCTACTGGCAGGCTATTCCAGATTTTAGGTGCATAACAGCAGAAGGCCGCCTCACCACTTCTTTTAAGTTTTGCTCTTGGAATTCTAAGGAGACACTCAGTTGAGGATCTGAGGTTGCGATTTGGAATATAAGGTGTCAGACATTCCGATATATAAGACGGGGCGAGATTATTTAAAGCTTTATAAACCATAAGCAGAATTTTAAAGTCAATTCTGAATGACACAGGTAACCAGTGTAGTGACATCAAAACTGGAGAAATGTGTTCGGATTTTCTTTTCCTGGTAAGGATTCTAGCAGCTGCATTCTGCACTAACTGCAAACGATTGATGTCTTTTTTGGGTAGTCCTGAGAGGAGTGCATTACAGTAATCTAGCCGACTAAAGACAAACGCATGAACTAATTTCTCTGCATCTTTCGATGATATAAGAGGTCTAACTTTTGCTATGTTCCTTAGGTGAAAAAATGCTGTCCTAGTGATTTTATTAATATGCGATTTAAAATTCAGATTACAATCAACGGTTACCCCTAAGCTTTTTACCTCCGATTTGACTTTTAATCCTAATGATTTGACTTTTAATCCTAATTACATCACAAATCACCAGGGAAAAATGAACTCTTACAGTATTTCCAGTATGTATTTACTTGAAGTGTTAATTTAACCCTGGCAGTTTTGCTATGTATATTTTGGAGTGCAAATTAATTCATAAAAAATATTGGTTAATAAAATATCTATATGAGCAAAGACAGTATAAAGCTTGTAGTATATATGATTTGCAAACAACTATTCCATTAATTAACTATTTTTTAGTGGATGAGTTATTAAAATGGGAAAAATATATCTGTAAATAAAATAAAGCAGAAAAAAAAAAACGTATAATACCTGTTCTATTCTAATAAAAAAGATGGTTTATAGCAGTATCATTGTATAAAGCAGATATTAATAAAAGTAATAAAACTATTAATAATAAAATCAATGTATATATTATGCTGAAAGTCATCTCAAGATTCAACAATAAACTTCATGAATAAAAACAATGATATTCAATAAAATAATATAAATATATATTAAAAAAAGAAGACCAAGATATATCTGTCACTAAGAATTGCCAAAAGCAAAGCAATAAAAAGGAATCTTTCATTTTCTTTAATATGTTGCAGAAGCTCTAACAGATCGAGGAAATTTGAGACAGGGACCACTACATACAGTAACATCAATTTACGATCCATATGTATTCCTAAAAATTAAACTACTGACACCTCTTCCAGAGTTTGACCATATGATTTCAGATTTATTTCAGGTCTTTTAACACTCTTAGTCAAGCAAATCACATGTGTTATTGCCATTGAATTTTTAAACTTCCATGCATTTACCCATACTTCGACTTTATTAATCACTAATTGCATTTTATTAACAATATGTATGATAAGCCCCATCATTAGCATACAAAGATTTACCTACTACCATTCCTTTTTTGAGAAAAAAATTAATTTTTCATGATGTTAAATAATAACGGACTAAGATTGCAGCCTTGTTGTATACCATTTTCTACTCTGTGAATATTTTTATATTTCTTTTCCACTCTAACCTGTATATATCTTACAAATAATAATAATAATAAAAATAATAATAATAAAATTATACATCCTCCCACCAATTCAAAAATTGTGTAATTTTAATAAAAGTCCTTGCTTCCACAACATATCAATGCATTTTCTGTGTCAAATTCTTTTTTAGCCTGTGCTTTTCTATTGTCAAATTGTAATGTTAATACCAAGTTTTGGAATATGCAATAACAAATCTCATCCATCCCAGGAGAAGCCTGACATATACTTGAAACAGCCTTTTTATGTTTTTACGTAGAAAATTCAGTATTCGAAATACTATCACTGCAATAATCCTAATTCTGGTTTATCAGGAATACAATTCAGAGGTAATTTCCTGCATGTCTTAGCCTCATTACTTACATTCTTCATGCTATGAAATTTAACAAATGATCTAGCTAGTATTTCATCCTTCTCATCAGTAACATTGTCCTCATTAATCAGGACTGAATGTCTAATGTCCTGTTTAATTCCTCCCATTCCTTTAATCTTATTCTGTACTTATTCTGTTTTAATATCCCTCCCAATCCCATCTCAATATGTTCTCCATTGAGTGTTTTTTGCATTTTTCAAAACATTTTTAATAACCACCTGAACTTTCTTATATTTAATAATACAACTCATAGAGTGATATTTCCTAACTCTCCTATAATTTTGATTTCTTTCATAGATTGCTTCATAACATTCTTCATTCTATTACAGAACAGCATTTCATCTTCTAATACCTTTAGTTATAGGCCCTGCTTCTAAAGCTGTTTGATAAATGACACTGTAAATTCTTTCATTACAATTACCCAAGTTATCTTCCAAAGTTATTTTTTGTAATAGCTCTTCAAATATTATATTGCATTTTTCCCAGTTGGCTTTAGCTAAGTTCCACCTACTTATACGATTTTCTCAAATTTTTGTATAATTCTAACCCAAAGTTAATAGTATAATGATCACTCCCTAATGATACATCCTTCACAGCCTTCCACATACTAATTGCAGTCAATCTTCTATTAACTAAAATAAGATCAAGAACATTCTCTGTTTGATTCTATTATTAAACATTAAGACAAACTGTATGTATTGTATTTACATATATATATATATGTATATATACACATAGTGGGGATGCCACTGAGTCCCAAACCTCAGACACATTACTGCCCAACACACTTTTGGGTTTAACCTCCTTAGCGTTACATTTTTTCTCAAAAAAACATGTAAAAAGCTTGGATTTTTTGGCTTGAAAAATTACTTATTTGTTAAATCTGATCTTTCTACTGTAAAATCCACAAAATACTAAAAGTACAAAGTCAGAAGTGAAGAAAGTGTAATAATGATACAAATAATAATAATAATGAATAATAATAATAATAAAAATGACACTAATACCATATATAGCGTCAAAACGTGTCATTTATGTGGTATATCATGAATCAGTGAAATACACAATCCAACATCACAGACAGGACAATAGTAGCATGATTCCTTGTACATTTTTTTCCAGCCTGATCAGCTTTTGAACAGCACACTGCACATTCTGATTGACACAAGCATCACTTTCAGATGCTTCAGAATCACTTTCAATTTCACTGTCCGTTTCAGTTTCACTGCCTGAAGACAGATTTACTTTGTCATCACTGCTCGTATCACTGTCAAGAGTGTGCAACACCTGGGGTGCTGAAAAATGTTTCTTATGAGACACCATTATGAGGCTAGGAGAAGACATATCTACCCCATTGCCTGGGTAACATTGCCTATCACTTGCACAGACATGCCTACATTATTTTCCCAAGCAATGCTTGGCACTAATGGCACTTTTATAGCCCGAGTAATCCTTGGGTCTAACTCCAACATGAGACACGTCTATACAGTTGCCTCTTGCCTCAGAGTGACTCTTGGAACTAATACTTTTAGCATTGTTTTTACATCCCGAGTGCTCTGGTCTAATGCTAAGGAGGTTAAATAAAAGATATTTATTACACCAAAGTACCTCTCTAACAAACACCCTTCCAAATATCAGCCACAGTACAAATAAATCTATCCATTCCTTCCTCCTAGAGTGTTACCTAATGCTTTCCGACTCTGAATCCCCGAAGTAAGGTGACAGGCTTCTTTTCAAGCTGGTCAAAGGAATGCTTCCAGTGCCAAATTGTGCACACTTCCGGGTCAAATGGAAAGCAGGGAAATCCTCTCCCAATAGCGCCCTCTACTGGCACCCAGGGACATCAATATGGGTTAGACTATTGGACTCCCAGACTCCCCTGAGGGTGTCCAAACTGAGATTCTTCCAGAGTACCACTGCCACCTGCCGTATGGGGATGGAACTGTTCCCAGCCTCTGACTTCTTCTTGTCCAACCATTATATTACTCCAGCTAAGAACAAAGCCACTTCCTCATCCAGCCATCAAGTTTGTCTGTTCTCCCATTCTGGCCTCCCGTCTGGGCAAGAAATGACACCCACCACTCATCCATTTGTGCACTTAGTATATAAATCTTCAATTGCCAAACTATTTCTATCTGTCCTAACACAACCCAACAATGAACTATTTGAATTAAAATGTCCCACACCTTTACTACCCTTATGAGATCCAGAATTATATATATATTATTTAATAATTCAAGTAACAATACTTGACAAGGATTGTAAAAGTTAAATACTATTACTTCTCTTTTAGTATCAAACAATTCTACAATAAGTGCTTCATAATTTTAATTTACACTATTACTACTCACTCTAAGTCCTAAACCTTTTCTTATAAAAGCAGCCAACCAACCCTATCATGTCTTCTTACAATATAATCATGCAAGGAAAAATGTAAGTGAGGTAACAACCAAATCTCCTGAATACAAATAACGTCAGGTGAAACAACTACAGTATATCAGACATAGACTTCTGACCATTTTCAGGTAAACTTCACATTGTAACTGAACAGATGTTATCCTACCCATCACATTTTCATTCACAGATTCCCATGTAACACCTGTTAAACCAAGATACATTTCTGCTGCTGACAATAACTTTAACTGTTGCCTGGGATGTACACTTTATTACATCGGTTCTAAACATCACAACTTTCGACCTACATACTATTAAAGAATCTTTAGTAAGAGAACAGTTATGCTTGCTTATATCCAATGATTTAATATTTTAATTTATCACTGATCAACTTTTTACATTTTCAGTTTTTGGTTTAACAGTTTGTAACATTTGAATATGTGGAACTCTTTATCTTATTTTAACTTTTTGAACCTCAGCAGCTCTCTTTAGCACCTCACATTCTTTTTAGGCATCATTATGTTCTCCACAACAATTATATCATTTTGGCATAAATCCCTAGATGTACTTTGAAATAAAATAAGCAATGCATTTTACACTTTTGTATTGAAATAATTTTTGCCCTATAAATCTTTGTAGTCCACTTTATGTACTTGCAAGTTAGGAAGAAAGAATTTGTAAGATAGTTAATGAGGGCAATCTAAATATATGCAAATTTATATTGACTTTGTCTTCATTTTTATCCACAAGAGTAAAATGCTCTTTTGATGTGCAGAATTTATTTTATTTGTACATTCTCCTAACCATTTCATATTCATATTTAACATCACAGCATGTTGAAAGCACAACTTGAACTATGTGTATCTCAGCAGGGAGTTGTTTAAGCTTTATCCACTGACCAAGATCAAACCTTTTCCTGCCATTTAACTTAGCGGGACACAATAGCATGCAGCGCTAGGTCACAATCATGGCAAGCCTTTAAGCTTTTTAAACAGACAGATCTAATTCTAATTCTTAGCTGATTGGAAGAGCACTGTTTAAAGCTATGTTTCTTGAAAAAAATGTGGAAATTTATGTCTGTACAATAAACATGCTTTTATTCACCGTGTTTCTGACTTTTTGTTAGTTTATTTAGCAGTATTTTCTAAGACAATTAATTCTACATCTTTGACTGACAAAAATGTTAACTTAGATTGTAAAATTTAAACCAGTTACATATTGTTAAACTATCTTTTTAAAATTTGCATAGTATGATGAGGTAATATTTTCAGAAACAAAGTTTAAGAACATGTTTCAACATAACAATATCTATCCATCATTTTTGAGTGAGTTAGCATAAAGTGTGTAATCAATTATTGTTGTTGTTGTTGTGACTATTTCTGTCCTTCTTTCTGTATGCATGAAACTACTCAGCTCTCAGTGGACCAGAGTTGAAATTTGGTGCATTTGTTCTTCAAGGATATTTTGCAGGAAAGTTCAGTTATCTTGACTAAAGGACACTGTTCACATTTTTTTAAATAAAAAACTTGTTTAAAAAACATTGGTAAATGTTACAAATTGCCTCAATTACTGTTTAATTTACTTTTTCAAATCTACATAACTACTGAGAGCAAAAAGATCCTCACTAAACACTATGAAATTGTAGTAAAATTTTGCATACTAGCAGCTGAGTTGATGAGGACATTTTGAATGGGTTCACTTCAGTACAGTTTCTAATTCTCTATTTGATAATTCTTTAAAAATGTTATATTTAAAAAATAGAAACTATAATTCATCATCGACCTTCCACATACAAGATCTAAAAATAGTATTAATTAATTGATGGCAATTTTCACTTGAGTTGAAGTCTGGTACCTATGAATGCTATTTCAGCCACCACCAGCCTATTTGATATATGACTACAGTAATCCCTCCTCCATCGCGGGGGTTGCGTTCCAGAGCCACCCGTGAAATAAGAAAATCCGCGAAGTAGAAACCATATGTTTATATGGTTATTTTTATATTGTCATGCTTGGGTCACAGATTTGCGCAGAAACACAGGAGGTTGTAGAGAGACTGGAACGTTATTCAAACACAGCAAACAAACATTTGTCTCTTTTTCAAAAGTTTAAACTGTGCTCCATGACAAGACAGAGATGACAGTTCTGTCTCACAATTAAAAGAATGCAAACATATCTTCCTCTTCAAAGGAAACAGAGAGGAAAGCAAACAAATCAATAGGGCTGTTTGGCTTTTAAGTATGCGAAGCACCGCCGGTACAAAGCTGTTGAAGGCGGCAAGCTCACACCCCCTCCGTCAGGAGCAGGGAGAGAGAGAGAGAGAGAGACAGAGAAAAACAAAGTCAAAAATCAATACGTGCCCTTTGAGCTTTTAAGTATGCGAAGCACCGTGCAGCATATCGCTTCACGAAGCAGCTGCACACAGAAGGTAGCAATGTGAAGATAATCTTTCAGCATTTTTAGACGAGCGTCCGTATCGTCTAGGTGTGCGAACAGCTCCCCTGCTCACACCCCTTACGTCAGGATCAGAGAAAGTCAGTGCAAGAGAGAGAGAGAGAAAGTAAGTTGGGTAGCTTCTCAGCCATCTGCCAATAGCGTCCCTTGTATGAAATCAACTGGGCAAACCAACTGAGGAAGCATGTACAAGAAATTAAAAGACCCATTGTCCGCAGAAATCCGCGAACCAGCAAAAACTCCGCGATATATATTTAAATATGCTTACATATAAAATCCGCGATAGAGTGAAGCCGCGAAAGGCGAAGCGCGATATAGCGAAGGATCACTGTATATGATATTGTAAAATGCAAAAAATTTTCCTTATGAACATTTAATATGGCTCATTGTTCCAAAAGTATTACTAAACAAAAATATGAAACCTCTGTGTTTAAAGTAAAGGAAAATTAAGAATGCTCCAACTTTTAAAACAGTTAATTAACGCCCCGTCCACACTAGAACATTTTTGTTTAAAAATGCAAATATTTGTCTCTGTTTTCACCTTTCGTCCACACTATCCTGATAATTTCAACCAAGGAAAGTTAATACTTTTGAAACTGTTCTCCAGAAACCTTCGAAAATGCTGGTGCAGCTTATCAGCATTGGTGATTGAAAACAAAGTTTTTGAAAATATTGATGGCATTATGCTCTAGCTGGTTTGTACTTATTACACGGCTTTTCCTAGACTGAATCCTGCTCCTTACAATGTATCATTTCCTGATTGGTCACACTTCAAGGATGATAAACATATTCCAACATAGCGGGTATAGAAAAATTGCTTTCCAAGGCACTTGTTGTGTTCCTTACTAGGATGAAAGAGGTTCATAGCGGCACAAGTATTTAGAAAAACTCAGCTTTCAAGCTCGTGGGAGGGACGTAGGTGTGCAGTTGCGTAGTGCCCCAAGTTAAAAAAAAGTGCAGTATGGATGTTAGTGGTTTTATTTGTTAATGATTTTTTAAGTGATGGCACACCACATTTTTAGTTTGTGTTGGTGTGTTGTTAATTGTGCAGACATTAATGATTTCTGGCCATCAATGGCATGGCAATCAGGAGGCACCAGCTGTGTATTATTTTAGTATTTAAGGGAGAAGGATTGGTGCAAAGGGAAAAAGCAATATTACAAAATATGAGCTTATGTTTTGGGAGAGCTCACATTATTGGTTCAGTTGATGAGTTCTCTGTTGAGTGATTGCTTAGAGTGGAGCAGATAAGTTTGTGGAAGGAGTGAAGAGCAAGAGAGTGTTAGTGCGCTGATGGAGGCAAATGCTGGTGGCCAGGAGTTTATTGGGCAATGATAGCTATAGCGCTGAAGATGGCAAGCATGGAGTTGCTGGATTGCTGGCTAAGTTGAGAGTTCAAGGCTATAAGGCCCAACAAGCTTTTGATCATTAGAACGCCAATGTGTGTGGCTGCAGAATCACCAATTAAGACTTCTGACTTATTCTACTGACATGCATATACCCACACTCACTCGTACTGTGCTAAATTAGAATTTCAATTTCCCCTTCCTTCCACTCCGCATCTAGAACACATCTATACAATGAAATCTAAATTCAGAAGAATGCTAGAAATAATTGCACTTCTGCCACATTTTCATGTTCTCCACTACCCCTGTCATATTTCTCTCAGTTAACCCCCTCTCTGATTGCACATATTATAAAAATATCATTCCCATTTTAATGTTATGATACCTAAGACATAACCAGTTTCATGAGAAGCTATGGCTTGTGCAGCGTGACAAGATGGTCATCTCAGAGAAGCTTCTGAGTTGAAGAAAAGTTAATAAAAATATAATAGTATTTGGACTTCTTAAACATGATGGGCACAGTATTTAAAATGACAAAGCATTTGAACTCAACACATACGTGGGCAGTTCCTATTAATGCACCAGAGAACAAAAAATGCATTATTGTCTCAACATTTCAATCAAGACTGAAGATATATCACTTTAAGATAATTCACCAATAAAAAAACGCTGGTATGCTTTACATAGTATATAAATGTCAGGTTTTTTTCCTGATTAATATTTTCCTTTTTGCTATCCCATAGTGGTGGCTGGGCATCTAACCCTGACTGAATTGTCTCACTTGGAAGCGATGTCAGCGAGGGTAAGTAATACTGACACCGACAGTGAAGTAGCCATTGTAAGAACACTGTAGTGTATTGTGGAATACTTTGGGATGGACTGATCAAACATTTGGTCAGCTAGACTTTTAATTTCCAAAACAGCAAGGAACCTACAGTATTATTTGTCCACAGTATATGCCAGCTCAAACATTTGTTTCCTGCCTTTCGCTGAATGCAGGCTGTTACCTTGTCTTACATTATTTATAAAATGTTAGAAGCATTAAAATTTAGTAATCTATTTTAAAGTTTACCTCTTATTTTTGAGTTTATTTCTAAGTCTTTCAGAAAATAACCGCCTGTTAGCCAACAGGGTGCTGGTGGAAATTGGGCTACTGTTGGCCGAAGAAGAGGTGGGAGATGTGTCTGTAGAGGAGTCAATCTGAAGGAGATTGAAGACTGCAAAGTGGTGGCAGGGGAAAGTATATTTAGGCAGAATAGGATGGTGGCCTGTTGAATGAAGTTGGGGATCAAGAAGAGGAGGAGAGAGAGGGCAGAGCCAAGGATCAAAAGGTGGAAGTTGAAAAGGAAGACTGAAAGGTTGAGTTTAGGGAGGAGGTAAAACAAGCACTGGGTGGCAGTGAAGAGTTACCAGACAGATGGGCATCTATAGCAGAAGTAGAAAGGGAGACAGCAAGAAGGGTGATTGGTGTGACATCTTTACAGTGGACGGAGGAAATGTTAACCTGGTGGTGGAATGTACAGGAGAGTTTACAGAGGAAGAGGATGGCAAAGAAGAAGTGTGATAGTCAAAGTGATGCAGAAAGTAGAAAAGAGTACAAGGAGATAAGGTGTAAGGTGAAGAGAGAGGAGGCAAAGGCTAAAGAAAAGGCATATAATGAGTTGTATGAGAGGTTGGACACTAAGGAGGGAGAAAAGGACCTGTACCGATTGGCTAGAAAGAGGGACCTGGCTGGGAAAGTAGGTTAGGGTGATAAAGGATAACGATGGAAACATACTCACAAGCGAGGAGGGTGTGTAGAGAAGATGGAATGAGTACTTTGAGAGGCTGATGAATGAAGAGAATGAGAGAGAGAGAGAAGGTTGGATGATGTGGAGATAGTGAATCAGGAAGTGCAACGGATTAACAAGGAGGAAATAAGGACAGCAATGAAGAGGATGAAGAATAGAAAGGCCATTGGTCCAGATGACATACTTGTGGAAGCATGAAAGTGTTTAGGAGAGATAGCAGTGGAGTTTTTAACCAGATTGTTTAATGAAATCTTGGAAAGTGAGAGGATGCCTGAGGAGTGGAGAAGAAGTGTACTGATACTGCTTTTTAAGAATAAGGGGGATGTGCAGAGCTGTAGTAACTATGGGGGATAAAATTGATGAGCCACAGCCTGAAGTTATGAGAAAGAGTAGTGAAAGCTAGGTTAAGAAGGGAGGTGATTATTAGTGAGTAGCAGTATGATTTCATGCCAAGAAAGAGCACTACAGATGCACTGTTTGTTCTGAGGGTGTTGATGGAGAAGTATAGGGAAGGTCAGAAGGTGTTGCATTGCGTCTTTGTGGACCTGGAGAAAGCATATGATAGGGTGTGCCAAGAGCAGTTGTGGTATGGTATGAGGAAGTTCGGAGTTGCAGAGAAGTACATAAGAGTTGTACAGGATATGTACAAGGGAAGTGTGACAGTGGTGAAGTCTGCAGTAGGAGTGACAGATGTATTATTCAATGTGGAGGTGGGATTACATCAAGGATCGGCTCTGAGCCCTTTCTTATTTGCAATGGTGATGGACAGATTGACAGATGAGATTAGACAGTTGTCCCTGTGGACTATGATGTTTGCTGATGATATTGTGATCTGCAGCGAGAGTAGGGAGCAGGTCGAGGAGACACTGGAGAGGTGGAGATATGCTCTAGAGAGGAGAGGAATGAAGATCAGTAGGAACAAGACAGAATACATGTGTGTAAATGAGAGGGAGGTCAGTGGAATGGTGAGGATGCAGGGAGTAGAGTTGGCGAAGGTGGATGAGTTTAAATACTTGGGATCAACAGTACAGAGTAGCGGGGATTGTGGAAGAGAAGTGAAAAAGAGAATGCAGGAAGGGTGGAACAGGTGGAGAAGAGTGTCAGGAATAATTTGTGACTGATGGATATCTGCAAGAGTGAAAGGGAAGGTCTACAGGACGGTAGTGAGACAAGCTATGTTATATATATATGATCCGCTGTGGTAACCCCTAATGAGAGCAGCCGAAAGAAGAAGGAGAATCATAACACAAAAATAAAATATATACCGTACCCTAACATGCTGAATGAAAAAAACACAATGCCTGCCCTTGCATTACTTTTCCTTGAGTGATTGTAGAAATATTTGTCCTCATACTTTTGCACAGACTTGACAACTACGTTTTCTTCCCTGGAGTGGAACATCTTGTTAGGTAACAGTACTATGTTTTCAGCCTACTTAGAAAAATATGACATATAGGGACAGCCCTGAGGAGTTTTTTGGGAAATGCAGCATTGTGTTTATAACAAAAACTAGTTCTACACCAGGAAAAAATTAACCATATTTCAATAAGATCCCCAATGATACCAACCATACAGCTGAATTATTTGAGCTGTTCCTTTTAGCCATAAATTAACTTCAGAATTTGATGCCATGTCTTCACCATGTCTGGGTCATCTGACTCCTTTCCTACAATCTGGCTGTAGCTCTACAATTAACTGATGGACAGAGAGTTATTTTTCATTAATGTTAATTAGTTTCTACTTTGTTTTTGATGTATTTTAACAAATCTGTATTCTTATATGTAATAGTTTTTATTTAGTGTGTGGTCTGATCTATTCTTGCTTTTTGCCTTCAGAGTTGTTATGGTGCTCTGCGCCTGCACTTGGTAAAGAGCGCGGTGGAAAAACAAAGTAGTTTGAATTATTGTACTGTAATTCTGAGATGCCAGTGATAGAGTGACCATCTAGCTCTGTTTTCTGTTTTACATGTTGTATTTACCCCATTTTTTGATACCCATTGCACCCCTAACCTACCTGAAAGTGCGTATCTCTCTGAATTTCACTTCTAAAGATTTCTTCCTTTTTTTTTTTTCTTACGAGTGTTTTTGGGGGAGTTTTTTCTTGTCTTCTTAGCGAGTCAAGGCTGGGGTGCTGTCAAAAAAATAGGCATGTTAAAGCACATTGAGGAATTCCTTGTGTGGTTTTAGGCTTTATGAGAAATAAATAGTTGTTGTTGATTTGTAAACTATACTTATAATGAAAACAAGAAATAGAACAAATGGTTCCTTTGAGAAAAAAAAAAATTTGTTCAGTATAAAGTTAACAACCTGGGGCCACATGTATAAATGGTGCGTATGCACAAAAATGTTGCATACGCCCATTTCCATACTCACATCTCGATATATAAAAAATAAACTTGGCGTAAAGCCACACACATTCTCATGGCAGCTCAAACCATTGTGTTTGCAAGTTTTCAGCTTGGTTTTGCAAACTGGCGGCACCCACCGTCAATGCAGTGCTACTGTTCCTGTGTAGTTTCTCTTTATTTTTTAGATTCACATCCCTGATGTGGCTTTATCAAATACACTGAAATTAACTGCTTATCGTTTTTTAGTTTAAGGCATCTGATTGTAATCAACCAGTAACATATAATGGTGCACGGAATGGCCAAACTATTCCAAATACCACAGCTGCTTTAGCATTGTTACTCTCATTACACCACTCAGAGTATTTTAACCCACTCTATCTGAGTGTGGAATCACAGCTATACAGCAGCTGATCGGAATGCTCTACAGGCAGACTGTGTCAAGAGCGGAGAGAATTATCGGGCTACACGCTGTCTCAGCCATGCACACGGTCTATTTGAACTTCATCCATTCGGGAAACACTTCAGAGCTTTTCCTGTAGGGACCTCACGGTTCAGAAACATTTTCATCCCAAGAGCTATAAACGCACTGAATCAGTCCATCAAGTGCTCCTGGTAGAAGAGTTTGTACTTATAAGTACAATTACCTTACTGTAAACTTGCATTATAGTTGTAATATTACACAACCTGAGCCACTTGTGCTTTCATGTTGTATATTTTTCATTATTTTTTATTGTATTATTATTATTATTGGTGTTATTTTACATTTTATAGGAAAATAAGTTTATGGAAATTTGCATATTGAATCTCATTGTACCATACAATAACAATAAAGAGATTCAATTCTAATAGAAGAGAGCGCATATTTACAGAAGATAACAACTGGCTTACAAGCGCTATGTTCTTGAAACTCTTGGTATCTTTTTTAAGAAGAAATTAAGTAAAGCATGTATATTACATTATACAGATACATTTTTAACTTAATTTAAATAATGTATACTGTTAATAATTAAACGTGTGAACATGGTGGACAGCGGTAGCGATGAACTGGCACCCTATTCAGGGATTGTTCCTGCTTGCTTGCTGGGACTGGCAACACCCTGGATGGATAGATGGATGAAATAATTAAACATGTACTACAAAGATATTTCAATGTTCCTTAAACGTTTTGAAGAATATGGCATTCTAAGCTAACAGATGGCTTGACATTTATTACAGAGCTGATTGTGTGGCGATTGGTTACTTGGAGAAAGAAAAGGAATAACAGGAATTCAGGGTTAGTATGTTTGCAAGAGACAGCAGGGCTGCATTAAATTATTTTATTGAAGGTCACGCACAGCGCAGCAAGCATCTTGCAGGAGGCACGAACAATTTCTGGACTGGGTGCCAGCTCGCCGCTACCACTGTGCCAACTTAACCCCATGTTTTATACATGCTTTAATTCCTATCATCATGAAAATGATATCAAGTATACATCTTAGTATTTAAATTGTTCAGAGAGCTGTACTATCATGAATGTAATGGATTCTGTGTGCTGTCAGAGTAAGAGAAAGTCTGTTTAAGATGAGCATTGTGATTCACACACATAGAGTACATAGAAGAATACACAGAATACGAAGCACTTAATGTGCTACTTTAGTTACGATGGGATTTGAGAAACTAGTAAACGATTTTAAGATGAAGTTTATGACGTTCTACTTTAATGGCAAAATAAATTATGTGATTAAAGTGGAAAAAAAGTGGGAAAATTTTTTCCCACTGTGTCCCTGTTTTTTTTCTTTTCTCTGTACCCTAATACACTTCCTTATGGCATGCCTTTTCACACCGACTTTTTTATTTCAGGCACTGTGTGACTTTCTGAACTTGAACTTTCGATCAACATCCTATTGTTGTTTATACAAAAGCTTAATCCAACAAATAGTATGTGCGTTTTTCCTTGTATCAACTTGGCAGTCACTGAAATTCTTTTTTCCCTGGGCTTTTGCTATTGCCTTTTCACAGAACAGTAATCTTAATGGGCTATTTATATTGACTTGCATATTCAAAGGGGCAGAGGAGTGCGGGTCAGGCGCATACACGAGTGTTACATTTCACGCTGACCAGGATTTATGTAGTGGAAGTGTGTGGAAGTTGGCTTGTGCACAGTTTTGTGCATCTGATTTTTTTTGTGCGTACGCACATTTCCACTTTTGTCCATAAACCATGTTTTAGTGTGAATTCTACGCAGAGCGTTATGCATGAGGCCCCTGGGATGGACCACTGCCCTGCTCAGCACTGATTTGTTACATCCTTGCTCATAAAGCTACCCAGATAGGCTCTGGAATTCTGCAACTCTGAATTGGATTTTGTGAGTTTGAAAATACTGTGTTATAATGTAAAATCAACAAGAAAAGGCACATGAACACTCTTTTTCGTCTACTTTATTTCACTGTACATCATAAAAATTCATTAACATTTTAATTGAAAACTTAAATTACCATGAGTAGTCAAGTATATATATTTGTCTGTTAACTACAAATGCATACCACATTTCTCATTACGTAGCTGAATACTGATTCCACATTTTAAAGCAAAACATTCTTTTCAAGCCTTTCTGAAGCTATTTTTTAAACAATGTAGTTTATAATGATCATTAAATGAAAAAAAGTATAAAATTTTATCACTGCGTGTTGTACCTGTATAACTGTGTGTGTGAGATGAATAAAACTCTTGAATGACTCTTTAAGTTTCAGCTACAGTATTGCATTTTGCTAAAACTAAGACAGCTGGTTATCAGTGGCTTATAAATTGATTTTTTTTATCTGCTTTCAGATTATAGATTATAAAATACATCACTGCATATTCTCAACTTAACATATCTAAGTTTCAATTGAAGATGCTAGATGTCAGTTGCAGAGAAAGCTAAGGCAAGTTTAAGCTGCCATGTTAAACATCAGGTTCAGTCTGGATCAGTTAATTATTTTGAAAACTTTTAACTCTGTGAACAAGCTCTACAGCAGATGCAAGGCTTCCTGAGAAAAGCACCGTGACTATAAGCAGTGTTGAGCAGTAGTCTGATGTACCAAGGAGTTAAAAAGGACAGCTGCCTCAGGCAAGGTCTTTGATATTGGCTTGGATCTTGGTATGTGCTACTGATACATCTTTGTAGTTAAGGGAAAGCAGAATGATAGGCATTGTTAGAATAGCAATGTTAAAAATGATATATGATTTCCAAGCTCTCATTTATTTAACCTACAGTGAATTAAACTAAAACAAAAAAAATCATGTGCTTCCACTGGTTTTGTACAGCTTCTTTCACCATCCTAGTAAGAGTCTGCCAGTCTTGACATGTCTGCTTGAAGGATGATAAACAGATGGAAGTTTGTTTATGTAATTTTAATATTGTTTACAGAAACTGTATCACAGACGGCTGGACTTACACCAAGCAAGCTAACCTTCCACAATATTTTTATCTGCCTTAAGGATTTCATCTGAGCTAGCTTTGTAAAATGAATAGAACCTTATAGTACAGGGTCTAAGTGATGCGTACCTTAGTCAGGCAAATGTTAAACTAGCTTTGCTCCCTCCCTGTCATATGATGCTGTTCAAGTATATATTTTATTTCTGATTTTAGATTTTAAAAGTACAATTACTCAGCCATTTTGTATAACCAGTAATTAGTTGAAATTTCCAGCTAATGTTTCCATTTTAAAAAAACTGTAACTGTGCTTCTTAGTGAAAGAAATAATTTGAATGAATTAAAGAAAAACTTTAAAACAAATGCTATGATCATATAAAGCAACTATTATATAACTATAAAACTATAAAAATATAGATACATTAAGGATAAATTATTCTTAAACTCAGAACAAACTAGTTTGAAGTGTGAAAGGAAAGACGCTTTCAATGAACTAAAAAGAAGATGAAAATATTGTTCAAGATAATGAAAGCTAGAGATTAGTTGTTACTTTTGCAGCAGTTTCACTTATCACGAAGACATATATGCCATTGAAAAGTTCAATTTGATTTTAAAACATCAAAGATAATTCCCAAAATGTTTATCAAAATGTAATATATTGTAAGCCTTCTGATTCTTAAAATGTAATTTGAATATAGGAAACTAGCAACAGGAGAAGCAACAGCTGAAATAAATATTTTGTGTGAGGAAAAATGAGCGATTAGAACAAATACAATTTTTTCTATTTGAATGATATATAGCCTGCGGTGGGTTGGCACCCTGCCCAGGATTGGTTCCCTGCCTTGTGCCCTGTGTTGGCTGGGATTGGCTCCAGCAGACCCCCGTGACCCTGTGTTCGGATTCAGCGGGTTGGAAAATGGATGGATGGATGGATGATATATAGCATAAAAAAATAAGTCTAAAGTCTATCAGATTTCAAAAGCAAATGCCTAAGAGCTGTTTGCAAGTACGATCAGATATTCTAACTAGTTTTGTACATTTTGAGTTATTTTATTTCTTGACAGTTAAATGATAGATAGATAGATACTTTATTAATCCCAAGGGGAAATTCACATACTCCAGCAGCACCTTACTGATACAAAAAACAATATTAAATTAAAGATTGATAATAATGCAGGTAAAAACAGACAATAACTTTATATAATGTTAACGTTTACCACCCCGGGTGGAATTGAAGAGTCGCATAGTTTGGGGGAGGAACGATCTTCTCAGTCTGTCAGTGGAGCAGGACAGTGACAGCAGTCTGTCGCTGATGCTGCTCTTCTGGCTGGAGATGACACTGTTTAGTGGATGCAGTGGATTTTCCATAATTGATAGGAGCCTGCTGAGCGACCGTAGCTCTGCCACAGATGTCAAACTGTCTAGCTCTATGCCAACAATAGAGCCTGCCTTCCTCACCAGTTTGTCCAGGCATGAGGCGTCTTTCTTCTTAATGCTGCCTCCCCAGCACACCACCGCGTAGAAGAGGGCGCTCGCAACAACCATCTGATAGAACATCTGCAGTATCTTATTGCAGATGTTGAAGGACGCCAGCCTTCTAAGGAAGTATAACCGGCTCTGTCCTTTCTTACACAGAGCATCAGTATTGGCACTCCTAGGTATTTATAGGTCTGCACCATCTGCACATAGTCGCCTCTGATGATCACGGGGTCCATGAGGGGTCTGGGCCTCCTAAAATCCACCACCAGCTCCTTGATTTTGCTGGTGTTCAGGTGTAGGTGGTTTGAGTCGCACCATTTAACAAAGTCATTGATTAGGTCCCTATACTCCTCCTCCTGCCCACTCCTGATGCAGCCCACGATAGCAGTGTCATCAGCGAACTTTTGCATGTGGCAGGACTCCTAGTTGTGTTGGAAGTCCGATGTATATAGGCTGAACAGGATCGGAGAAAGTACAGTCCCTTGTGGCGCTCCTGTGTTGCTGACCACAATGTCAGACGTGCAGTTCCCAAGACGCACATACTGAGGTCTGTCTTTAAGATAGTCCACGGTCCATGCCACCAGGTATGAATCTACTCCCATGTCCGTCAGCTTGTCCCTAAGGAGCAGAGGTTGGATTGTGTTGAAGGCGCTAGAGAAGTCTAGAAACATAATTCTTACAGCACCACTGCCTCTGTCCAAGTGAGAGAGGGATCGATGTAGCATATAGATGATGGCATCCTCCGCTCCCACCTTCTCCTGATATGCAAACTGCAGAGGATTGAGGGTGTGTTGAACCTGTGGCCTCAGGTGGTGAAGCAGCAGCCTCTCCATGGTCTTCATCACATGTGATGTCAGAGCAACAGGCTGGAAGTCATTCAGCTCACTAGGACGTGATACCTTTGGGACTGGGGTGATGCAAGATGTTTTCCAAAGCCTCGGGACTCTCCCATGTTCCAGGCTCAGGTTGAAGATGCGCTGTAGAGGACCCCCCCCCCCCAGCTCCGATGCACAGACCTTCAGCAGTCGTGGCGATACTCCATCTGGACCCGCTGCTTTGCTGGCACGAAGTCTCCTCAGCTCTCTGCTCACTTGCGCTGTTGTAATTATGGGTGGGGATGTCTCTCCTATGCTGGTATCAGCAGAAGGATGTGTGGAGGGTGCAGTACTCCGAGGTGAGAGTGAGAGTGGGTTAGGGTGGTCAAACCTGTTAAAGAAGTTGTTCATTTGGTTTGCTCTCTTCATGTCTCTCTCGATGGTGGTACCCCGCTTCGAGCTGCAGCCAGTGATGATCTTCATCCCATCCCACACTTCCTTCATGCTGTTATTCTGCATGTTTTATTGTAAATGTTTTATTGCAATAACAAGAATTGAAAAAACTGTGTGAGCAGGACTAGGTTTTACTGCCATCTGATTACATTACTTTTTAAAGTTAACATTTTTATTAACATTTGTATTATTTATCCACAACCAAGTGTATAGTGACTGCTGTAGAATTAAAAACAATTTGCAAAATTTTGCTTTTTATGTAAATTGATTGAAAAATGACAGTGGGCACATTATTTTCAAAAAATATTGACAGATAAAATGCAATAAATGTGCACCTTTTTGCTGTATCTCTTCTCATTCCAATAACCATTTAAAATTTGTGTGCAATAGTAGTGATTGGCCATTAGTCTATTGATTCATCCTGTTGTATATCCTAGCTTTTTGTTTACAAACTTGTTTTATAATAGGCTGACTGAATGGAATTTTGATTAAAACTAAGGCTCTCTAGGGAATAGCACACTCGGATGGACATAACAAGCTGAACTAATTTGGTTTGATATTCAGGATTCAAGACCAGTGCATAAATTACTGAAATGCATCAGTGTAAAGCATAGTATTGTACATTATTTTTAAGCATATAATAGACTGTTTATATAAAATATGTAGTTTGAAAGTAATGATATTAAGTGTAAGCCCTAATGATTGATTACATATATCAATCTACTGTGTCTGACATTGTCAAATTGGAAAATCTCTCTCATTGCAACATATGCAAGCATTTTGCAATTAATTAAGCTAACTGAAAAGTAATCTGATACTTTTCAAATACTCTAGGTTCACTGCAATGAGTCACATAGTTGCATTTATGCTACAGTACAGTATATAATTAGTATTATATAAGATGCCATATGACAGCAGAGTTCCCAAGTAGCATTTCTAATAGATTTCAAGATGAATTGGTGAAAAACCTCTAGATTTATAGTAATGATGACAATTGCCAGCCACATGTCTGATACTCTTATGAGCAATTCCACCTATTTTAAATTACTTAAGATGGCAGCACAGCAGTCTAAATCCTTAGCTTTAGGATCCAAACTTTAAAAACTCTCTTTGTGCTGAGCACTTTTGTAATTAGTAGATTTATTTCTGATTTTGAAATTCTAATTTTGTTTTTTTGACTTTTGATATTTTTAGATTTGATGATTGGTATTTTTGACTTCCTCCAGATATTTTGTTCTTAGCTTGTTTATTGACTATGTCTTCACTTTCTTCCATAAACTAATTTCATCTCCTGGTCCTGATTTTTCCATCTCTAACTCCAGACACTTAACTTATCCTGTCAAATTTGTAAAACCTCCACTTTATAGCCTGCTTATGATGTTTACAGTAGCAGGGAGCCTGGTGCCTAGCCTGACAGCCCTAAGCTCAAGATAGAATTTAATTCTGAATAGAGATTCAATCTGTTACAGATTACTCACTAATATGAACACAAATGCATTACAAATTTAAATATGTATATATTTAAATTTGTGATACATTTGTGTTCATATTAGTGAGTACTCTGTAACAGATTGAATCTCCATGCAGAGTATATATTGTCACAAACTTGACCACAAGTCATAGCAAGGTTTGGGGTAGCAATGTAAAAATGTTACACAGCACTGATGTGCAGAAAACCGAATCCAAAACAGAACTGAGGAAATAGGGAAAAGGTGGAGGCTTTTAAAGAGGAAGACAGGAAGTGAGGTCCAAGGGGTTGGGCTCATAAGGGTCTTCAACCATAGGCTCGAGCCCGGACATGACATCACATGGGCCGGAGCCGACAAGGTCTTCTTCCATAGGCTCGGACCCGTAAGTAACGTCAAGAGGGCCAGGTGGAATGTCCCGTGAATGGTCTGCAGGAAAGGGAGAAAAAAAGTCAGTGCACACTGCCACATCCCGGTCTGATTCAGAATCTCCCTTACTCAAGCCCTTTAGCTGCCTCCCATGCACACGTGTGACAAGGCTCCCCCCTCAGCCCAGATTCGATTGGTCGGGCGACCCTGAGAGCTTGTGAACCTGAGAAAGAACATCGGCGCTGGCGTGAAGAGAGCCCTGATGATGAATGAGCGAAAATTTGTACGGCTGGAGGTCAAGAAACTACCGGGTGACCTGCAGATTCGACTCCTTGAGCAGGGCCATCCACTGTAAAGGTGCATGGTCCGTGACAAGGGTGAATTCCCGGCCCGAAAAGTAGTACCTCAGCTGAGTAATCACCCATTTAATCGCCAAAACCTCTCTCTCCACCACCGCATACCTGGTCTCCCGGTCCAACAGTGTCCGGCTCATGAACATGATGGGGTGTTCCACACCGTCGACGCTTTGGCTCAGCATGGCCCCCAGGCCCGTGTCCGAAGCATCCGTCTGGAGGATGAAAGTTAGAGAAAAGTTAGGTGCTTTCAAAACAGGTGCGGACATAAGGGCCTGCTTCAAGCCACTAAATGCAGCGCCTGTCTTGTCAGTCCATACCACAATGTTTGGGGCCCTCTTCTTTGTCAAATCAGTCAAGGGCGCCGCTCTCTCCGAGAACCAGGGCATAAAACGGCGGTAGTACCCTGCCAGCCTGAGAAAGGCTTGGACCTGCCTCTTGGTTTACGGACGGGGCCATTTCAAAATGGCATCTACTTTAGAGCACTGTGGCTTCACGGTACCCCGACCCACCAGGTAGCCTAAATACTTGGCTTCGCTCAACCCAAAGAAACATTTCTTCAGATAAATCTGAAGTCCGGCCTCACCAAGTGTCCGCAATACCGCTTTTACCTGCTGTAGGTGTTCCGTCCATGTGCTGGAATAGATGACCACATCATCCAGGTAGGCAGCACTATATGAGTTATGGGGCCTGAGCACTTTGTCCACCAGACACTGGAAAGTTGCTGGAGCTCCGTGTAACCCAAATGGAAGAACACAATACTGCCAGTGTCTGCTAGGAGTGGCCAGTGGCTAAACGCGGTCTTAACCTTTGCGGAGTGCGTTAAAGGAACCTGCCAGTACCCCTTTGTCATGTCCAGCATGGTCAAGTACTGAGCTTGTTTTAGCCTCTCGAGGAGGTCGTCCACTCATGGCATTGGATAAGCATCAAATTGGGAGACTTGATTAAGCCAACAGAAGTCATTGCAAAACCTCCATCTGCTTATCCGTTGAAGGGGCAGCCGCAGGCTCACAGTGCCGCAGTGGCACGCCATGGAAGCAAATCCGAGGTGATCGTGGTTGCGTTATAAGCACCTGTTATTAATGGGTGATGCAAGGAACATTATAAATGCAGGTAACATTATTACTTGGCCACTAACCTGGCCACAACCTTGCCTGATTTGTGTGACTGTGTATAGGAGAGTGGTAGATCCCACTACAATAACCATGTTCTTCCTGTTTCAAGCTGAATTAAGCTAGTTTTGCTAAAGTACTAACACTCAGTACTGTGTTTTGGGGTGCAAGACAGTGACTTTTGCGTCACATGGTACCAGGCGTGGGGTCCTTGCACCGATGGATCCCCAAGAAGTACAGCAACCCCCAGAGCAAGATGAGCCTCCGGCGGCCACCATTGCCCTAGTGTGGCCACGAGATGTGCTGCCAAAGTTGGCTCCCTCAGTCAACCCTGAGTGTTTCCTATTCTGCTTTGAATGCACTGCAACACTGAAACGCTGGGACAGGGGAGCCTGGCCATCTATTTTGGCCCTGTTTTCAACCAGAAAACTCCTCCAAGCCGTATGGAATCTCCCTCCTGAAAGGCTCGATGATTATGACTTCCTGACACTGACACAACAGATCCTCTTCTGCACGGCTGTGAGCCCGGTGGCCAAGGGGTCACCAGTTTCGTCTCTGGCATATTGATCCAGATCACCCTGCACGAGGACAGATCCAGGACTTAGTGGACCAGATTCAAAGCTGGATCCACAGAGACCCTTTTGAGCGTATTTTGGAGAAGCTCACTATTGATGCAGTCCTGTCAGGGACGGATGAGAGCCTTTGTGATGAAATGCTATGGAACAATGTCCCCTTACTGCTGGATCTGACCTGCAGACTAGATGGTGCACAAGCCACCTAGAAACAAAGGGGCTACCCAGACTTGACCCTGATTTCGATCCAGCCAGCACAGACCCTTCAGGGTTGCCAGCGCCATGAGTGCGGACTGAACACAGCTGCTTTTGCTGTGATCAACTGGGACATCTGGCTCGGGAGTGCTACCTTCCATCTGCACAAACAATGGCCTGGCCCAGGTTTGCAGTTCGACAGTTTCCCCCAAGTTGTTAAAGGAGGACAATTTTAAGGTCTGTATTACGCTGGCCGGACAGGATTCTCGGCACTGTTAGACTTTGGTAGCTACATCTGCGTAATCCGGCATGACTTGCTCCAGCAGACCCCTTATAAGACTACAGACAAAGTGAACATCCGCTGCATTCATGGGTACATTAAAACATATGAGACTATATTACTCCCTCTGAAATTTAAAGGGAAGAACTTTAAGGTTTGGACTGCCATATCAGACACCTCACCCTGGCCACTCCTAATAGAAAAAAGGAATGCCTTCTTCCCATGGGTCTTGGCCACCTGCAGAGCGCCTTTCCCCGTAGTGGATAGAGAGGGGCTTGCCACAGACAATGTCAGTCAAGGAACCGAGTCTGAAATTGAACTAGAGCTGTCCAGCGAGGTGGGGGACGAATCCTCAAGTGAAAACCCGGGACAGCTGGCAAACTTTTCCACACCATTACACGCACCAACAGCCTCCCCAAACTGGACACTCAATACGGACCCAGATGAAAATGAAGTAGCAGTGGCAGGTGAGTGTGATGCTGCATCAGACACGGTAGCAGTGGGAGGCGAGTGTGATTCTGCATCAAACACAGAGGAAGCAGAGACTGCCATCCAGACAGAGTTTGCTCGCCTACAATGAGTCATTAACAACTTGTATTTTGCATTCAGACAAACCCACGTCGCAAATGAGATAGGATCCAAATTTTAAACATCACATTTTTTACTTAAGGATGGTTTTCTATATCGAGTGAATTCTGATTGCATGGGTGATGGACATGTCGAGCAGTTGGTAGTGCAAAGTGAGCATAGGGAGAAGGTTTTAAAAACTCTTGGATATGTTCACACGTATTGGTATCCCTCGCAAGATTCTTACTGATCAGGGCATACCCTTTATGTCTTGCATCATGAAACAACTATGCGAAAGATTCAGAATTAAACAGTTGCACTCCACAGTTTATCATCTGCAGACAAGTGGCCTGACTGAGCGGTTTTATAAAACCCTAAAACAGATGATTTGGTGGGTGGCCCATGATGATCCAACCTCCTGGGATATGTTAGTGCCTTTCCTCCTGTTTGCTGTTTGGGAGGCCCCACAAGCGGTCATTGTGATGAGCCCTTTTCAACTATTATTTGGCGGCCGATTGCTCAGGGTGTTGGACATTTTTTGAGAAGAATGGATGGGGACTCACGAAACAGCCTATGGGGGGAGGTTTGTCGACCATGTCGTTTCAATTGTCGATTAATCTTTTAAAGGAGTGGCACGACCGTCACAAAGTCCTGGTCATGGTCGCAGTGGTCCCCCAGACTGAGTGTTGCCATTGGAGATGTCAGATGATTTAACTGACACCCAGAAAGCAGATTTGCTATTGCTGATCAAGGGGGAACTCAGATGTCTTTTCGGCAGCACCTGGCCAGACGACAACTGCAGAAAAGAAGATTATCGCTCTGCCCAGTGTTACTATATAGGTACTCCCATATCACCTACCAGAGGCAACAAGCAAATTGATACACGAGGAAGTCCAACAGATGCTCCAATTTTGTGTTATTCGGCCAAGTAAAAGTGAATGGCGAAGTGCAATTGTACTCGTCTCAAATCCAGACGGTTTGGTTTCTTTATTAATTTTAGGCATCTGAATAAGATTTCCAAGTTTGATGCATACCAGATGCCATGTGTGTGGGTGAGCTGTTGGAAAAGCTTGAGCAGGCTTCATATATCTCCATTCTAGACTTCATGTAGGGTTATTTGTAGGTCCCTTTGGAGGTGTCTAGTTGTGAGAAGACTGCGTTCACCACTCTGGACAGGTTGTTTGAATTTACAACGCTCCCTTTTGGTCTTCATGGTGCACCATTGACATTTAGCGAATGATGGATCAGATCCTCCGTCCCCATTCCGCATACGCGGGTGCTTATCTTTGTCGATGTGGTCATTTTCAGTAACGACTGGGAATCTCATCTCACCCACCTTTGGGTGGTGCTTGACAGTTTGTGGCTGGTGGGGTTGACGACCAACCTTAAGAAGTGCAAGCTGGGTATATTGGAAATCCATTACCTTGGATATTCCACGGGGAAGGGTTTACTCAAGCCTCAAATGGACAAGGTGGGGGAGGTGTTTGCATATACCTGTCATGAAACACAAAGGCAGCTTTGTGCCTTCCTCGGGCTTGCGGGGTATTACGGGCAGTTCATTCCCAATTTTGCACATTGGGCCACCCCCCCTCACTGACTTGACAAAGGGCAGAAAGAATCGTAGTGTTGTCTCGACTGACGCCTGTGAGAACAGCTACTGCGGACCTAAAAGTCGCTTTATCATCGTTCCTGGTTCTGCGTAATCCAGACTTTTCTAAGGAATTTATTCTGCAAACAGATGCTAGCGCTTTCGGTTTAGGAGCGGTACTCTCACAATGTTTTGAGGGGCAAGAACACCCCATCATGTTTCTCAGTAGAAAGCTGCTACCCAGGGAGCGTAATTGTTGGGACTATTGAAAAGGAGTGCTTGGTGATAAAGTGGGCGGTGGAGGCCCTCCGTTACTATTTCTGGGGACGACAATTTACCTTGGTGACTAATCACACCCCGCTGCAATGGCTGTACAAACAGAAGGATACGAACCCCCGGCTCACTCGGTGGTCTATTAGTTTGGAAGCTTTTGCCAATGCTGACATTCTCTCCCGCCTGGCCGAGACCGGCTTAGACTGTTGCTTTGCCCACACCGGTGTGAGGTTTCTAAACTGTTGGGACTCCCCACAAGGGACGACACGCCAAAGTGCATCCCGAAGCACAATCGCGGCGTATGTGGAAGACTGCTTATCCATTGCTGGGGCAACCACAGGCTCACAGTGCTGCAGTGGCATTCAGCTAAAGCAAATCCGAGCCTATCATGGTCGTGCTATAAGTGCCTGCCGTCGATGGATGATGCAAGGAACATTATAAATGCAGGGAACAATATTACTTGGCCACTAATCTGGCGACAACCCTGCCTGACTGCTGTGTCTGTGTATAGGAGAGTGGTAGATCCCACTACAATAAATAACCATGCTGTTCCTGTTTCAAGTTGAATAAAACTGGTTTTGCTAAAGTACTGAGACTCAGCCTTGTGTTTTGGGGTCCAAGACAGTGCAAAACAGTGACTCACGTGTATAGATACTCTTCAGTTACTGAATCTTTTACATTTTCCTACAAATAATTCTAATAAAATAACAAACTATAGAATATTGTAGTAGTCCATCAAGTTTATTTACCCATTATCTATACCTATTTCAGATAAAACACTCAATATACAGTACTCACATCATTCAGTAAAATTTTCATTAAATATACACGTGAATAATGGAGGAGGTAAGTTAAAAAGGCAACATTTTTAAATGCCTTTATTTTTACATTAAACTCTTATTTAGTTTAATTTTATAGAAGAAATATCGGGGAAGATCACAATGCCTGGAGAAATCCCACTAATGCAGAGGAAACATATGGGAAATAACTAAGATGGGAAGTCAATGCATTTCTTATATTAATAAGGCAGCAGTTGTAACCACTGTACTGGACGAGTTGAAATTAAAGTTAAATAAAATTAGGTTGCATTTAATATTTTGCAAATATTTTACAAAAATTGAATGAGGTAATAATTTCATAGCTATTGTTTGATATGTTGAAATATAAGGAAATTCACTTAAAATTTAATGTAGTGATTCATTTTAGCTACTTTCTGTTACTTTGCAAAGGTTTAAAGTGGAACTAAGTTATTGCAAAATTAAAATATGTAATGATGTACAGAAAACAATTTATGTACAAATTATGTGTATAGGTAGAAAAGTAGAAAAGCAAAATGTGTCACTTATCAAATGGTTGAGGTACTTAACAAATTGCAGGCAATTAGGATTATAGAGAACTAGCATTTGCATCAGTTGACTGTATTGTTGTAAATGTCAGACTATTTAATGAGCTCAGGAACATAGGAAAACATTTATAGGGATGCAAAAAAATCAGTTTCAACAAAATATTGCAGTCTTAATGTCTGTTCAGAACTCTTTTCACAATATCATCATGGTGTTTATTACATTGCAATGTCAACTGAACACAGGCTTATTAAAAAAATGAAACAGTATATATTAAATACCATTTGCAGAGATGCAATACCTTTTAAATAGACCATATAGTAAGGAAACTGTAAAGTACAGGGTGGGTAGTATAAAGTGGTATTATTTGAGCAAAGGTATTCCTCCCTCATTTATTACCAGAGTAAAATTGATCCTGTGTAGCACTGTGCTTTGAGCACTGTATTCTAGCAAAAGAAAAGAAAATATTAGACTGAATCAAATCAGTGGTAAAACAGCTGAAAAGTCTGTGTGCTTGGAAAGGAAGGATTGCAAGATTGGCCACATTCACAACTAAACTACGAAAGAAATCATCATAGCTGCAATACTTAATTTTTCACCTTGTTGAATTAATGACACAATAATTAATTAATGCAAAAAGCAGAGATTTGCTCACATAAAGAAGGTTGCTAAACTCTGTTATTTCTTTTCAAGTAAAGGCATTAATACAATACATTATATAATTAATGTAACACACCATGTAATAATAGTCAAATATTTTAACACCTTTTTCTAAATTTAAATTCTGCCTGTCTGCCATAAACCAAAACCATTCCTCAGTACTGCCTAGACAACAATTGCTTCATCGTTACATCTTTTCTTTTAAACTCAAACAAGAAATAAACAAAAACAAAAACAACTGCTCCAAAGAAGGACCGGTTTTTTAGTTGTCCATTCCTCTATCAGAACTTTGTATGATAAAGGAACTACCTGTTCAAATACTGCAGCATCTTTTGCTCAAGCTCCCAACCATTTGAATGGGCAATATTATTCTTGGACAAAAGCTCCAATGGTGTTGCTGTCCATTCATAAAAGGTCTTTTGTTTTGGTTTAAGTTTCACTGTGTGGCCTGTGGCAGGTGGCCGGGTGCGGCCCTCAATCAGCCGCCTATTTAAGGAGCCGCCGCCCTGCAATCAAGGCTGGAGTCGGGTGAGGAGGTGGACGAGGTCTGAGGAGGCGGCAGGAGGAGCCCTGTGTGTGTTGTGGAAAGGAAGAAGAAAGTGGCTGGTGAAAGCCTGGACTTTGGGGGACTGTGGGGATTTGGTGAGGTGCACGTAAGGACTTGTATAAAATAGTAAATAGTGTAAATAAACGTGTGGTGATGGACTGCAACGTGTCTGCCTGTCTGTGTCCGGGCTGTACCTTTCTACAGGCCATTATAGGTATTACCCATTGTGACAACAGCATTGAATCTTAGAAGTCTTTATCAAAGTTTATGCTTCATAAAGACTTCTCAATTTCAAGTGAGGTCATTCTATAAGCTAACAGGGCAAGGTAAAGATTGTTTTTCTGCCTTACCATTTGACTGTACAGATGACTGGATGTTATATAAGACTCATATCATGATGCAATTTTTTTAATTTCGTGAGAGTATACTGAGGCCCATCATCTGACATGACTGTCTGTGGAATCACATTTCTGGCAAATACAGTATGGACTTCATATGCATAATGATTGTACTCCTAATGTGTTGGAAAGGAACACTGTTTCTTGGCAATTGGAAAAATACTGAAATATACTGTATCTTTTCCAAACTTTTCCCAAGACCCTGCTGGTTCTTCATCCATCATCATTATTGGCTCCTTTAGATTTTTATAACGATTTTCCAGGCACGTACTACACTTGCTTATCAACTGATTAAAATCAGCATTCATAGTTGGCCATTAGAGAGCCATTCATGCTTACTTTTTGAATTTTTCATCACACAAATGCAACTTGTGCATTCTAAGCATTTTGACCATACTTTAAAGTACTGTTAGTATTACTGTGCTTTTACCATACAGAAGCAAACCAACCACAAATTAATATTCCTGTACAGAATAATGCTGTTTGTATGATCTTCTCTACCAGACATGCTGCAAGTTGTCAGTCACTATAAACAGGACCCGGTCCTTGGAATTCTCCATTGCTATTTTGTTAATTGTTTGATGAAGCTGTTAGAGTATTAGAAACAGTGTGACCCAATTCTAACATGCTGTGAATTTTAACCCTGAGTGGTACAGCTTGAAATACAGCATCTGGTAAAGCCATGTTTGTGCTCCACGAACATGCATTAGGTGAGCTGAAAATCATTGTTGTAACCTCATTATAAGCCTCTGCATAAAAGGAGACACACTGTAAACATTTTTTCATGATAGTATATTACACGTGATATTTAAATGAATTAAGCATAAAATTCCTTGTACCCAAAATCAGGAACTCCTGTATTTGTGCATGCTGGTATTCGGTTTATGTCATTGAATTTGATTAATATGATGTTAAACTATAAAGCATCAGTAGAAATCTCTTTTAATCTATTAGGACATTTAGAGACATCAGGGACTGCAGAGTTTAATTTTCTGAAGCATATTCTACAAAATAAGATTATACTACTACTCTAATGTACCCAAAAAAATAATTTCATGAACATAAATGCCCTCTCAAGGACTTCAAAAGCAAGATGCAGAAAACAGTACACTCAAAGAGAGTATTAAATGTGTATACTGTAGCTTGGCACTTGAGTCATCCAATCTAATTTATCAAAATCCACGTGAGGCATTTATTTCTGAAAACACCTGAGCCCTGACAGCATTTCTTCCTGCTTGGGTATTGAAATAGTTCCTGTTTAATGCTGTTGTTGAGATCTATTGGATCCATACACACATACTTATCACCATTTTTCATTTTCACAGAGTACATTAAATTCACTCAATTTTGTAGACTCTTCTGCTTTCTTCAAGACACTTAAATAATCCAGCTCCTTCCATAGAATCATCTTATAAAGTTACAGGAAACTTTTTGTTAAAAATGGTTTGTCATTTGTTGGTGGTTTGCTTCTGCATGGTGGAAGGATCATGATACAGTACCTACCTTCAATGCATGGTGAAATGCTTTAAAGAATACAGGAGCAACACATGCGTGTACAGCATGTCTACTAGGTGACAGAATTTGTGCATACTTGTTTATCTCTGTAACATTCCTAAAGATGGTGACTGGAGCACACCAGAAAATCTGAAACATGGTAAGAAGTAATACTGGTATATAGAAAATATACTTGGTGTTTTAATAAAGAGCTGGAAGCCATCTGATTTTCACATCAGTGGTGATATACTGTGATGACTGTGTGTGGAGTGCTGTAGTACATTGCTCTTAGAACAGTAGTATCCTTGCCAAATGAATAAGATGAAGCAGGGATGGAGGTTGAATATGTCAAAATTCCTGAAAATAAAACACAGGCTATAAAGACGTCTCTTTTCAATTACCTTTATGGCAATTCTCACACATGTGCGTCTGAGGATCTCCTTGATGGCATGCTCAAGGTACATGATAACCCACCGGGCCGAGAGGGGTCAGCTGTTGTTAACCATTTCTTCTCCTTTTCTCCTCACAGCTCAAAGAAACCACCCATTGAGGGCACTCAGCCCCACCCCTTCCATTACACATGATACAAAAGCGCTATATAAATGTAATTAATTATTATTATTATTATTATATAAGAAGCCCGGCTGCATGGAACGTGGCATCTTTTGTGAGTTGAGCTGTCCACTGGACAGAGCTCCTCGAAGGGCCATAATTCTGTTGCCATTTGAACCTTTAGCATCTTTTGTTGTTTTGTCCCAAGAGGGATGTTTAAGAATGACTAAAAGGTGGTTGACCTGGTTGATGTCCCAACTTTTCTGCATTGCTATGACCTGTCATTCCTGCACTCAGCCACACAATATAATTATACATTTCTAACAATCTCCCTACTAGAAGGAGAAGGAGCAAACATTTCATTTTATTAACTGGAGAAAATTCACAATTATTTAATTACACTTCAATGTGCCTTTTACTAAAATGAGAAATGATTGTTGCTCATAGTTGGGGTTTTTTATGTATACAGTCATGATAGATAAAAAGCAGTCTTCAGCATAACCTTTGATTTTAGTAACCCAAAATATGTGATTAATTTCAGGTCTTATTCTGAGGACAGAATGAAGCAGTAATAAGATATATTAGTGATCTAATTTTTGAGTGGCCAAACACTAAATGGGATAAATTGCTCAGTATTTTTTTGTAATTCTCATTTGTAAATGTATTCATATGCTCTGTCTGTTTCTAACTTGTTAAATTATGACTTCTAAAAGAATATAAACATTGGGTAGTTTAGTAAAACAAACTTCATAAGAGTATATAACTGCAGTTATTATGTTAATGTATTCTCTGGCATTCTATAGACAATTATAATTTTTCTTAATTGAATTACTATTACATAATTGGCCAGTGCAACGTTATTGGGCAAAATGATTGTTACTGAGTTGAAAATTCATAAGTATTCCTTTAATTATGTACACTATAGATCTAATGATGACTTTCAATAGAAGTACTTTGTTTTAGCAGGCTTTTATTTGAATGTCTCTGCATGCAGCTGACCCTTCTGTGCTATCACTTGGCTGCTGCAGACTGCATGATAAGTAGTGAAGGGATTGAATATTTGATTGGATGACAAAAGACTATATAAAGTGAGTGCTGTCAAGCAGCTGAGTACTAAAGCAATCAAAACAGACTAAGATTAAATGCTTCTGCACATGTTCTTATCCCATTGGGAAGGGAAGTGCTAAGATGGCACAAAATGAGAGTATAACCCAGGGCAGCCACTGAAAAATCCTTACCTTCCATACAAAAAGATTATCATGGAAAAATCAGCATCAGCTTGACAAGTAGGTCTAAAAAGAGTGGCTTTTTCCTCCAGATCTTTCAACAATTTTAATGTCTTGTAGTCAAACACTGCAGTTACAATAGAACAGGTCATTTTTATTGTTTTATCTAATCAGACATTGGTAATTATTGTGAAGATGTTTAATTAAAAAAATACTTTTCATGCCATCTTAAAAATAATGTAGTATCTGTGCAATTATGACATTTATTAACAGTGTTAAATAACTTCAAAAGATAACACTTTATTTTCAGTATCAATTATGAGCAGCTACTAAAACTTGTTATAAGACATATTGTAAGCCTTTCTAATATGACATCGAATAGGGAAAGTTATAGTAACAAACAGTATTTTAAAAGTCTTTCCAATAATTTTCAAGAATAATTTAGAATTGTTAATGTTTATAGACTTTTAATAAATGGTTTATAATGGATAACTAGCACAGTGGTAGCAGTGCTGCCTCGAGTAATTAGACCAGGGTTGACGTCTTGGGTCGTCCTTATGTGGAAGTTTCCTCTGGGTGCCCCAGTTTCCTCCCACAGTCCAAAAATACGCAAAGTGCCTTGAGCATGGGAATCGTGCCATATAAACAAATTTGTTATTATTATTATTAGGTTAGGTGGATTGGTCATACTAAATTTGCCACATTTGTGTGTGGTTGGTGGGTTTGTGTATGTTTGCCCGGAGATGGACTGGCACCCTGTTCAGGGTTTGTTCCAGCCTTGCACCCTCTGGAGATCGTAGCAAAGGAGAGAAATAAAACAAAACTGAGTGCCACTATGGACAATGCTGCTGCTCTCTCTGAAACACTGAGTACTTTCTGCCAGAGGACAAATAAAATTCTATCTATCTATCTATCTATCTATCTATCTATCTATCTATCTATCTATCTATCTATCTATCTATCTATCTAGTTTCAATTTTTATTTTTTGCATTTAATAAGAACCATGCAGTATAGCAGCATGTTATATTGGACTAGCATGTGAGGGACCTATAAATTTACAGCATTGGAAAAAAAGGAATACAGAATAAAAAATAAATGATGTTAATTTGAGGGAATACAGGTAAGCTAGCAGTTGTCTATAAAATAATTACTATTGATTCTGAGAACTTACATGTACAGTAATTAAAAACTTGTTTTAAGACATTACTTTTACATTTACTGTACGTTACGTTTCTGCTTTAATCTGTTTTGTGGTACAAATATAATGTGTTGTAGTATTTTAATATTAACAAAACCCACCAAATGGTACATTTGAGTCCAGCAAAGTAAACCTTGCTTATTTTCTAAATAATCTCTGAATATAAGGAATTAATTAAAATAATCATGCTACTTGCATCAACACTGCATAACACAGACATGTATAGTTAAAATGGCAATTAATTTAGAAGGCATGATGATAAAATGTTTACCTAAATTACTGTTGCTCAACTTAATAAAAAAAATAACTCACATTACTTTCAACTGAAATAAACTGCATTCTAATAAAATATGTTTATCTTTTATATAAATGTTATTGTTAATGTGTTCTAATAAAAACACTTTAAACTGTGAATTTTAGTCTTACGTAATCATGTGTATCATTCAAGCTAGTCTAAAGTATGCTTTCTATCTAAAGGATAATCACTTTGAGGAAAATGGCATTCAATCTTTTTTTAATGGCATACGTATGTTGTGAAAAGAAAAGAGTTAAAGTTGATTCCTTGAAAAAAAAGAAGAAAATGTTGCAAAACAAATATTTTAGCCATTCAGACTTGATCAAATGTATCCTAGACAATAAGTAAGCTGGTATGATGTGTGGGTGACACAGTATTGTGGAGGAGAAAAAAAAGGCAATGAAGACAAAATAGTTAAAGACTGGTGCAATTAAAATGGAGGTTTAATGAACAAGAAAGGCAAAGACTTACAGTAAGAAAAAAACAAGTGACACAGAGTAAAAGGCAAAAATGTTTGATCTGCAGTAATTCTAGGTTAGTTCCTGTATGTTTGTAAAAGTAAATGTTTAATAAATATATACATACTTAATTAATTCATTTCATGGATGCAGTGGGGTGCATCCTCAGTGATGTAACCAGAAGTCCTTGGGTGTTTCAGATCTTTCAACATCAGACACCTTTATCCAGGCAACCAGCTGGGGGTAATCAATCCTTGGCTTGCGTTCAAGCAGCGTTGACCATGTGCCTTCATCTTTATCCACAGCCATCTACTGGGTCTTTCTTCGATATCATTGATTATCCTAATTGCCTTCTTTCCAAGCTCCACCACACCGATGTCATCACTTTACAGAAAAGCTGGCCTGAGAAGCACCAATAGCCCACCTATACTAAGTCACAGCGAATGCCCTAGCTTTACTTCACATATTGCTAAACCAACTCCTGGAACTTGGTGAGCTTTCTTTCATATGCCTCCTTCATGAGCCCTTCCCTTTGATGTTCTTTATACAATGTATACCTCAACTGATGAACTACTGTTTCCTAAAAGCATTTCAGAACATACGGAATGATTCTTACAACTGGATTCTTTTTGAAAGGTTACAATTCTTTATGAGTCCAAGTATGAGTGTGGGTGCAGGTGTAAGAGGAACCTGAGATGGACTGGTTTACTATCCAAGGCTATTTCCTACCATACATCCAGTGGTCATGACTCCAGTCCCCTGTGACTCTAAATTGGAGAATGTTTTGAGAATATTATGTTGTAACCTGTCAGACTGAGAGCTCTCCCATGACTCACTAGGTTGAGTATTAAGAATTAGATCACTGAGAGGGTTATAATATGGACAGCTATTCTACTTTAGGGTTAAACTTTGTTAAATCATATAAAGTCTTCTTCACATTATTGGTCAGATAAAGCTAAATGTAAGCAACATAAATTGAAACACTACAAGGAAGTTCTCCTTTTATCCTAATCATTTCTATGATAAGGATTGCCTTTATTTTTAGGGTGGTGGGGATATTACACTGTGGCCAATCTGTAAAATAAGTAAGGTGCGTTCTAACCTGATAACCTTTTTGGTGGAGTTTGAGAAGATGATCATGTCTGGACAGTGTGTAGTTATAGTAAAGTGTTCAGGAAATCTTAGCTGCTTGCCCAAATCTACTTTTAATTGCCAGTCTGCAGCTTAGTCAAGGATGCCTTCTGCTGATCTTGGCCATTAGTTGGCATTTACAGAATATTTGGTTGCTGTCACTCTAATCATTGTATTTTACTGATTTTCAAAGTTAGAAGGAGTGAGGAGGTGAGTAGCCATGACTGAAAAGGAGGCCTTCAATTTAGTTTAGGCTCAGTTTTTGCAATTTAACCATCACTGCATGCATTTATAATAAATATTAATTAAAAGATCAAATAAAACACTCTCTGGGTGCTCCCCAAGGTGCATTTCAGCATCTGCTCAAGACAGCAATTCAGGGAATGATTTCCTTTTTCACTTATTACAGTTCATGGATGAATATTTTATGAAATATCCCAGTAAAATAAATAAACAAATATTAATAATATGGATTATTCTATCCAATTTCTCAATTTGAGCATCTAAACATTATCCTGTAAATATATCATAATTATCAAATGTGAAGAAAAATACGTAGCATTCTGAGCACCCAGCAAGAAAACTGGAAGTATTTAGAGAAATTTCTAGTTAAGTGTGGTATATATACTGTATGCATAGACTTAATATAGATTTAGGTTTAAAAGATAAATAAATAGAAACAAATAATTTATAAAGGGGTTTTTTTATTTGCTCCTGTTGTGGGCACATATTCCTTACTATCCTACTTTAGGTGTTTTTGTTTCTTTTAAAGTATATGCTATACGGAAATGCTATAAATACACCATTTGACCTTATGTTGCAAAATCTGGCAGTGTTAAATTAGTGAAAGCAAATTCATATCCCTGATAGTACATAGTACACTCTTTAAAGCTATTTGTAGCAGCACTTTACTTGAGCTAAAAGCAACATGTTGCTAGGCAACTTTGAAACAGCAGTCTGTAGCATAAGGTGACTTTTGATTTTGAATTCCCCTAATGAACTAAATAGGCTACAAAAGTGGACACTCTAAGGAATAACTTACAATATAAAAAATCTGAAACAAAAACCCATTTCTTTTAGCAAATGAAGGTGTACACTAGACATTTTACAATGTAACTGTACAGTTTTACTGACTATCATGCAAATGGTATATTTTTAATGCAAATTTCTCTACCCTTCATTCTCTCATATTATATGTATCTACATGTTTTGTGCTTTGTATTTGTAAATGTGTACAGCAGCCTGCTTTTCAAAGAGAAGAGCACTATATCAAAATATATCGACTTGAGCTAGACTTCAGTGGCACAATAGATTTCATGCCTTGCCACAATATGTGTGGAATTTGTGATTTCTTCACAGGGTTGTGCACTTTTTCTTCAGGTATTCTGGTTTCTTCTCACTTCTGGCAGACATGCCTGTTAAGCTGAAGTTAAAGCAGGCTGGTTCATGCCTTGTGCAGGATGCTTCTGGAAAAGATTCCAGCTCTGTGCAATTTTGTAATTGAACTAAAAACAGTTCAGAATACAAAGTAGGAACTGAAATTGAGTTTTAGCAGGAATGCTGCTAACATAAACTTCCCATTTTCCTGTTCAACAAAAATAAACCTTAATTCGTTTTGTGTGTTGTTCTCAGAACATTAGCTGTATGTTTTAAATTCTACAAAAGCCTGAATTTAAATTTAGGTGAGATCAGTATTGATACATTATTTTAACAAATTATCAAATATAATTTTGTGACTCCATGTTACAACTTGATATATTTTGAAATGTGGATGAATATTTTGGAACTCACAAAATGTTCATAATTTGGAAAAGAATTAGTTAGATTTCTTGTGTGTCATTCTGATGATGGAGGCATGTCCACAGGAGTAGATAACATGGACTTCTGCATTTAGACTGAAATACTGAACTTACATTACTGGAACTGCTTAACTTAGTTAGGTGGAGTGGTGGCTCTGAGGCTAGGGATCAGCACTGGCAATCGGAAGGTTGATGGTTCGAATCCCGTAAAATGCCAAAAGGGACTCTGCTCTGTTGGGCCCTTGAGCAAGGCCCTTAACCTGAAATTGCTAAGTTCTTTGAGTAGTGAGAAAAGTGCTATATAAATGCAAAGAATTATTATTAGTTAAAGTCCTGCAAAGGGACTTTGCCTTAGCATCCCTGTTTTGAGTTGGTTAAGGTTTAACAATTGTTTTTTTTTCTGCTTGACATAAGTAAAACTGCATGTCAGTCAGTGTCATCCATGCCATTATTCAGCTTTCACACACTGACACTGTGTAGCGGTACAGTACATCCAGAACAAGATGCTACATGCAGTGGTGTCTGCTAATGCAAGTCTGCCTGTGAAATGTAAGAGGCTTTCAAGTTACAGGTCTGAGTGGGAGACAGAATGTCTGTGGGTAAGCCCTGTCCCTGGCGATGAATACTTTGGTCCTCAAGCCCATGGAGGGTTACCTGACCTAAAATAGCACGGTGCAGTTACTGCCCATGTTCAAGTAGCTAAAGAGCAGATGACCAGAAGCAGAGATGTTGTTTAGGTTTAACTAAATGTACATTCCATTCTGTGGCCTACATTATAACCAGCTTTAGCTTATATTATACTGGAAACAATAAAACTAGTCAATAATCAGTGTAATCATTCATGCTATTATTTCTATCCGTTTATGCTGAAGGTTAAAATAGATAATTAAAATTAAAATTCATAAATGATATTCTATGACATTGTGCAATTTAAAACATCTTAATAAATAATCCTATCAGATACATATTTAGTAGTTTTTTCAGATTTATTTTTTGCTACTTAAAAGTCCAATCTATACATATCTTCAATCAGCTTTGGAGTTGACTCATGTGTATCACACAGTTCAGCACAATCTGATTATAGCAGAGCTAATTATGCACAAAAGTTGAACCTTGATTTCAAGTTTCTGTTTTTTAATATTTAACTGTGTAATTGTTAGTGCTTTTAGTATGTCACCTTGCAATACGGCTGTCCAAACATCATATGTATTGGTTTTTCCAAATATTATAGCAAACTCTGTGGGGGAAGAGTGGTTGAGGGGGTTCTTTGGTGTGTGTGTGTGTCACCCCTTGAAACAATTACACCAACTACAGGCCCAGGTTTAAATGACTGTTTATATTTAACAAAACACCTGTAAACAGGAATCTTTGTCCACAATACAATTTCTTTGTCTTCTTCCCTCCACTCCTTTCTTGCAAGCTTTGTCCAACTACTCTTTCTACTCCAGCTATGCAAGCTTTGTGAAGCACTCCCTTTTCAACTTTGTCTGGAAGTACTTCCGGTGCAAAATCATTACCTTCATAAAGAACTTTAGGATCAGATGGAACCACTCCAACAGAAGGAATTCACCTCCAAACATCTGCCCATGGCATTACCCGCGGAACCCAGTATGACAACTCTACAGAACCACTACTCCCATGCTGCCCTGCGGGTATCCAGACAGGGTTTTATAATAATAATAATAATACATTTTATTTATACAAGACACCTTTCTGAGAACTCAAGGACACCGAACAAACAATAAATAAATAAATAAAAGGCACATTATAAACAACTTAAAACATCAGAAAATATAAAAATTAAAACCAAACAAAGCCACTGTAATCATAAAGATAAAGCCATTTTAAACAGATGCATTTTAAGTTTACATTTGAAGGATGAAAATGATTTGATATTTCTAAGCTCGGTAGGTAATGAATTCCAGAGCTTGGGAGCAGAACGGCTGAATGCTCTGCTCCTCATGGTGGTTAGGCGGGCGAGAGGGATGGTCAGATGAATGGAGGAAGAGGATCTAAGGTTACGGGAGGGAATGGCAACATGAAGAAGGTTGGACAGATATGGAGGGGCAAGGTTATGAATGGCCTTAAATGTTAATAGCAGAATTTTAAAATCAATTTGAAACTTAATTGGGAGCCAATGAAGCTGCTGCAAGACCGGAGTAATATGGTGAATAGATGAGGTTCGAGTAATGATGCGTGCTGCAGAATTCGGGACTAACTGAAGGTTATGGAGAGATTTATTAGAGAGACCAAAGAGGAGTGAATTGCAATAGTCCAGATGAGGAGTAACAAGACTGTGAACAAGAATGGCAGTGGTATGGGGAGTGAGGGAGGGGCGGATGCGATTAATATTATGTAGGTGGAAGTAAGCAGACCAGGTGATGTTATTAATGTGAGATTGGAAAGATAGAGTACTGTCGAGGATGACACCCAGACTCTTGACCTGAGGTGATGGGGAAACATGGAATTATCAATAATAACAGAAAGATTATTGGCTTTGGATATTGATGATTTTGAGCCAATGAGGAGAAACTCAGTTTTGTAACTGTTTAATTTAAGAAAATTCGAAGAAAACCAGGATTTAATTTCAGCAATGCAGTCAATAAGCGAAGATGATGGAAAGGAAGAAGTGGGTTTACTAGCAAGGTAGAGCTGGGTGTCATCAGCATAACCGTGAAAATTAATGTTATATTTATGAAAAATATTGCCAAGGGAAAGAAGGTAAATAATAAAAAGAAGAGGCCCCAAGACAGAGCCCTGTGGCACACCTGAAGTAACAATGGTGGGTTGGGATGTGAAGGTTTTAAGCTGAAAGATCTGAGTGCAGCCTGAAAGGTAGGATCTAAACCAATCAAGTGGAGTGTGGCTAATTCCAATCAAAGATAATCTAGTAAGGAGAGTGGTATGACAAATAGTATCAAAGGCCGCACTCAGATCGAGGATGAGAATAGTAATTAGACCGGAGTCAGCATCCATGAGAAGGTCATTGGTAATTTTAACAAGTGCCATTTCTGTACTGTGAAGGGGGCGAAAACCAGACTGGAACTTTTCATATAGATTATTATGAGATAAGTGGGAGTGAAGTTGGATAGCTACTATTTTTTCAAGAATTTTAGACATAAAGGGCAAATTAGAAATAGGGTGAAAATTATTGAAGTTAGTAGGATCAGCACCAGGTTTTTTCAGTATTGGGGTTATTGCAGCAGTTTTAAAAGATGAGGGAATAATACCAGTACTAAGAGAAGAGTGAATGATGGCAGAAATGAGAGGGACCTTACAGAACTGTAGGGAGGGGGTCCAGCTGACAAGTAGATGACTTAGATTTGCAGATGAGATCTAAGATTTCTGAGAAAGTGGGAAGCTGAAAAGAAGAAAAAGAGTGAATAGGCGAGTGTAGTTCAGAAGAAATACAGAGAGAATCTGCACCAAGGTGCTGATGTATCCTCTGGATTTTCTCATTAAAAAAGGACATAAGAAAATTATGTTAGAAAACAGTTGAGTAAAGATGAGATGGTAAAGAGTCTGGAGGTTGTGTAACTTTATTAAGTAATGAAAACAAAAACCTGGGGCCTCATGTATAAACGGTGCGTACACACAGAAATGTTGTGTAAGAATGTTTCCACGTTCAAATCGCGATGTATAAAACCTAAACTTGGCCTAAAGCCACACACATTTCCATGGTACCTCATACCCTGTTGTACGCAAGTTCTCTGCTCGGTTTTGCAGACTGGCGGCACCCAGCATCAAAGCAATGCTACTGTTCCTGTGTGGTTTATCATTCTTTTTCAGATCCACATACCTGACGCGGCTTTATAAATACACTGAAATTAACCGCATATTGTTTATTAGTTTAATGCATCTGATTGTAATTAACCAGTAACTATATAATGGTCCACGGAATGGTCAAACTATTCCAAATACCATAACTGCTTTAACATTGTTACTCTCACTGCACCTTCTTCTTCTTCTTTCAGTTGCTCCCATTAGGGGTTGCCACAGCAGATCATCTTTTTCCATATTACTCTCACTGCATCACTCGGAGCAACTGATCGGAAAGCGAATTATTGGTATAAAGCATCAAGCACATGTTGCCTCAGCCATGCGTCCTATTTGAACTGTTTCTCACACGGCAAACGCTTCAAAACCTTTCCTGTACGGACTTTGCGGTTCAGAAAGAGTTTCATCCCAAGAGCTCTAAACGCACTCAATCAGTCCTCAACTTCTCCTTGTAGAACTGTTTGGACTTATAAGTACAATCACCTCACTGTAAACTTGCACTACAGTTATAATATTACACAACCTGAGCCACTTTATAAAGTGCGTATTTACATATGATGACGATATCATTTTTAAGATGAAATGCAGCAAAATATGTTTATTATATTATACAGATAAAAGCATGATATGCTTCACTGGTACAGGCAGTTACAAAAGGTACAAAATAAACTACGTAATTAAAGTGGAAATTTCGAGATTGAAGTTGACATTTCATGCTTTTTCCCTACTGTGTGCCTTTTTTTTCTCTGTACCCTAATAAGCTTTCATATGACACTCAGATGGTGGGCTACGTCTCGCCTTTTCACGACGACTTTGATATCTGACAACTTCTTTTTTATTTTGGGCACTGTGCGACTTTATGAACTTGAGCTTTCGAGTTTCTCCGACATGCTATGTCAGTCGATTAGCTTCCTTTTGTTGTTAATATCACTGTTTAAACCAACAAATAGTATGTTTTTCCTTGCCTCCACTTGGTATTCGCTGAAATTCTTCCATTTTCCCTCTTGCTTTTGCCATTGTCTTTTCACAGAACACTGAGCTTAAGGGCTATTTATATTGCTTTGCATATTCAAAGAGGCGTAATTCTGGGAGGAGTTGGGGCGGGACAGCAGGCACGTGCACGAGCGTTACTTTTCACGCTAATCAGGATTTATGTAGCGGAAGAATGTGGAAGTTTGCATACTCACAGATTCCTGCATGTGGAGTTTTCTGTGTGTAAGCACATTTTGGCTTTTGTGCTTACGTCATGTTATAGAGCGAAATCTACGCATGCCGTTATGCATGAGGCCCATGGTGTTACCTGTAATATAAGTAATTAACTGAGTATAATAGTTAAATTTGGTTTGGGCTATACAATCCTTGTAATAGAGTACATGATTTTTATGCATCTCTTTGTGTACAAAGAGTCCAGATTTTTTATATAACCTTTCAAGTTGCCTGCCCTTAGCTTTCAGAAGCCGAAGTTCAGGCGTAAACCAGGGGGCAGAAAAAGAAAAAGAAACAGATCTGATTTAGCAGAGCAAGAGAATTAAGAATACCATTGAGACAAGTATTATAATATGAGACCAATTCTACAGGAGTGGATAAATTATAAAAATCCATTTGGGAATCAATTCTAGAAGACAGAAAATTCAAGTTAATATTCTTAATATTATGAAAAGATATGAGACGGGGGAGCTTAGTAATAGAAAAAGTAAGTTTAGCATTAAATGAAAGGAGAAAATGATTGGTTATAGTGAGTTCATCTGCTGTAAGATCGAGAAACACAACACCAGAGCAGCAGATCAGGTTCAAGATATGTCCTTTACAATGGGTAGGAACATCAATGTGCTGCTGCTATCCAAAACTCTCCAGGCAAGATAGTGAGAGGGATATTGATATTGTCCAGAAGTATATTAAAATCCCCCAGCAGAATTATATTTGAAGTAATTGTAGATAAATGGGTAAGAAAGGTAGCAAGATCGTTCAAAAAATCATTGTTTGATTTTAGGAGGACGGTAGACAGTTGCAATGATGGTAGGAATAGGCCCAGACAATTGCCACACAGTTGATTCAAAAGAGCTAACAGCAAGAGAAGGCAACGGCAGGACTTTCCACTTCTCGCGATAAATTATCGCGACACCTCCTCCACGGCCAGAGGCACAGGGTTGACAAGTGTAAACAAACAAGAGGGGGTGGATTCATTATGTTGAGAAAAGTCTTGAGGCTGCTGCCAAGTCTTGGTTAAACAGAGAAAGTCAAACACGGTCAGTGAGAAGATCCTGAATAAGAAGTCCCTTGCTCGTGACTGAGCAGATGTTCAGTAGACTAAAACTGACAATGTTGCTGTCACATTTGACATTGGTGTTAGTCGACCGAGCTAAGCTGGCCAACATGCTGTGGTCAGCATTCCTATCTGTGTTACATGGAGGGTGCCGAGGGTTGGACCAGAAAGAGTTAATTCCTTTTGAGGCATCCATTTGGAATCTCCAGCGGAACCCACTATGGATGTATCTCCGACGAGGGAGAAATATGACATCCGGGTCGAAATGCAGCACAGACAGCAGAGGCACAGACTGGAGGACACGCAATCGAAGAAGCTCAGCAGCTGAGTACTGGAGGAGGCCCGTCGCAGGTTGGATAGTGAGCGACAGAAAACACCAAACAAACATCAACCAGGTGAATATCCTACCAGTCCACATTGTAGGCGAGGCCACAGGCAGCTCAGGCCGGGGTACTCTCACAGTCTCCATGCATTATACTAGCCTCTTGAATGGGTAAGGAAGTCCCATTCATCCCTGCCAGTCAAGATGCATCTTCTATAGACCTGGCTGAGATCATCCCTTGTGTTTGAATTCCATCCACATATGGTAACAGGGTCAATATCCATGCATTACGATATATATATATATATATATATATATATATATATATATATATATATATATATACAGACACACTGCTCACTGTAACTGACAAACAAAACACAAAGAAGCACTGTCCCAAAAAATATTGAAACTGTTTATTATTTACAGTGAGTATTGCAAGTCCTCAAATGAAAAAGAAACAAAAACAATAAATGAATATACACAAAATTGATAAAATTGGTAGTCTTCCTAAATAAAATACAGTCAGGATGACACTACACAAAAAACACAGTCCTTCTAATAATACTGTAAGGTTTCTAAACTCTTTTGGGACTCCCCCCAACGAGATGAAATGCCGAAGAACGTCCTGAAGTGCAATCACAGCGTCTGTGGAAGACAGCCTATCAGTTGCTGGGGCAACCGCAGGCTCCCAGCACTGTAGCAGCTCGCCACGAAAACAAATCAAAAAAGATGCCGGTATCACTATAAGTGCCTGCCGTCAATGGGTGATACAAGGAACATTATAAATGCAGGAAACAATATTACTTGGCCACTAACCTGGCCATGACCATGCATGACTGCTATGTATGTGTATAGGAGAGTGGTAGTGCCCGCTACAATAAATAACCATGTTGTTCCTGTTTCAAGCTGAATAAATCTGGTTTTGCTAAACTACTTAGGTTCAGCCTCATGTTTTCAGGTGCAAGACAGGAATTCATACATCACAATACGATCCAGAAAAAAAAAGAATATTTACAAAGAGCAAAAACAGTGTATAAAAAAGACAAAAAGTGCATCACAAACCCAAATCTTATAAACACCTCCACCAAAACTATGCTATTTAATAATAATTCTTTGCATTTATATAGCGCTTTTCTCACTGCTCAAAGCGCTCAGCAATTGCTGGTTAAGGGCCTTGCTCAAGGGCCCAACAGAGCAGAGTCCCTATTGGCATTTACGGGATTCAAGCCAACAACAACAACAACAACAACATTTATTTATATAGCACATTTTCATACAAAAAGTAGCTCAAAGTGCTTTACATAATGGAGAGAAGAAAAATAAAAGACAAAATAAGAAATTAAAATAAGACAACATTAATTAACATAGAAAGGAGTAAGGTCCGATGGCCAGGGTGGACAGAAAAAACAAAAAAAAAACTCCAGAAGGCTGGAGAAAAAAATAAAATCTGTAGGGGTTCCAGGCCACGAGACCGCCCAGTCCCCTTTGGGCATTCTACCTAACATAAATGAAATAGTCCTCTTTGTAGTTTGGGTTTTTCACGGAGTCACTTGATGCTGATGGTCATACAGATTTCTGGCTTTTAATCCATCCATCATTGTTGGAACATCATGGTGCTTTGGGTAGATGGTGGTGGCACACGCCACCACCAACAGGACACCGGAAAAGGAAACAGAAGAGAGAGTAGGGGTTAGTACAGATTTTGAATGAATAGTTATTATAATGAATTAGATATACAGAGTATCAGGATTAAATTACAGTGAAGTTATGAGAAGGCCATGTTAAAATAATGTGTTTTCAGTAGTTTTTTAAAGTGCTCCACTGTATTAGCCTGGCGAATTCCTACTGGCAGGCTATTCCAGATTTTAGGTGCATAACAGCAGAAGGCCGCCTCACCACTTCTTTTAAGTTTTGCTCTTGGAATTCTAAGGAGACACTCAGTTGAGGATCTGAGGTTACGATTTGGAATATAAGGTGTCAGACATTCCGATATATAAGCCGGGGCGAGATTATTTAAAGCTTTATAAACCATAAGCAGAATTTTAAAGTCAATTCTGAATGACACAGGTAACCAGTGTAGTGACATCAAAACTGGAGAAATGTGTTCGGATTTTCTTTTCCTGGTAAGGATTCTAGCAGCTGCATTCTGCACTAGTTGCAAACGATTGATGTCTTTTTTGGGTAGACCTGAGAGGAGTGCGTTACAGTAATCTAGCCGACTGAAAACAAACGCATGAACTAATTTCTCTGCATCTTTCGATGATATAAGAGGTCTAACTTTTGCTATGTTTCTTAGGTGAAAAAATGCTGTCCTAGTGATCTGATTAATATGCGATTTAAAATTCAGATTACAATCAACGGTTACCCCTAAGCTTTTTACCTCCGATTTGACTTTTAATCCTAATGCATCCAGTTTATTTCTAATAGCCTCATTGTATCCATTATTGCCAATCACTAAGATTTCGGTTTTTTCTTTATTTAATTTGAGAAAGTTACTATTCATCCATTCTGAGATACAAGTTAGACATTGTGTTAGCGAATCAAGAGATTTGGGGTCATCAGGTGCTATTGATAAATACAGCTGTGTGTCATCAGCATAGCTGTGATAGCTCACGTTGTGCCCTGAGATAATCTGACCTAATGGAAGCATGTAGATTTCCGATTGCCAGTGCAGATCCCTAGCCTCAGAGCCACCACTCTGCTATATATAACTAGGAGATATTTACATCTCTAATTAGAAAAGGAAAATATATACAAAATAAGGCATAAGGTGCTATGCTTGATGTACTATTAAGATTAGCTTCACCAGACTCTCACTCACCACTACGACTGAGTCAAAAGCTGACCCCTACAGGCAGAGAATGCCTTTAATACTGGAGAGCCTAACTTCCAACCAATCCTGCGTCACGCTGCACCCTTCCTCCAACTGCGACTAATGCCAGCATGTCCCACTTTCCCCTGGAAGGCCTGTTAAAAATTACATGGTGTCCTCACATGTATGTGCCCAAGTGCACCTATGACAAGTTTCATCCAGATGAGCCGATCCATTCTCCAGACTTACTATATATAGTAAGTTGCTTTTTTGTAACTTTTTCTTGGGATCCCCTTTTCTGAAATAATGCATGGCTTACCTGAACACTCCATGCTTCTTACTTTGCAGCAACAGGTGGCTATGAAGTTGCTTGCAATTTGACTGGACTGATGTATAGTCCGGTTGTTCTTCCCTAAAACTGCATATGCCCAGCTGTTGGTGTCACACAGTGTGGTCCTGCTGGCATAAAATTTAAATATTCGTGGAAGCACACACTTGCATTTCGACTGTTTAAAAAAATAAATGCCTTTATTGTTCTAAGTATAACCTGTTTTATACTAGTCTTAGAACTTTTTCCTTGGAACTGGTAATACCTGGCAGGTGCATTACTACTATTCTCAACCCTTTAATAACACAGATTGGGATAACATAAACTAAGGGAACAATACTCACAGAAAGACACATTTTGTTTAATTGTAAGAATTCTAATCTGTCTCTCATTACTCAATGAAAAACTAATGTCTTATATTATCTAAAACTGAAAAAAGAAAATCTTTCTCCATCTAATAGTGGTGTTTATACCTATTATAAGTTAGATAAAACACAGTAAGCAGGTTCCCACATAGACTGCATAGAGTCATGGGTTAAAGAAAACTCTTGTAAGCTGCAGGGCTGCCATTTGGCCCCTGCTGTTAAAAGGTATGCTAATGCCCATACCTCAAGTGTTGCAATCAATGAGTGATAAGTATATGTTTAAAATTAGCTTTCAGGATTGGCTTTTTTTTTTTTGAAAATATAGTTAGCTGCCTTCTGTTAAAACAGGATGCTAGCAATATCTGCTTTTTCCATTAGTTTCACAGTGCAGATCACTTTTTCTTTCTTTTTTTCTGTTTTTTTTACTGTAACTTAATTGTTACATGTGCTATGTAATTGTTTTGTTCAGTGTTTTGTATTAATGAATTGTGTTTCAATTAACTGATACAAATGTACAGTTATGTTGTTGCAAGCTGATAATTCAGATATATTTATTATTCAGTGATACACACAGTTAATAAAGCTACTAACTGGATTGATTTTTATTCCCAGATCTGAGGGCAAAAATTTAGAAATGAACCTTTACATTAAATCCAATATTGACTATCCTGTGGAGAGATCAGGTAGACAACACTGAAATATCCATCCTTTAAAAATGTTACATTTTAATTAACACGTAAAGAACATTAATCAGTTTTTAGCAAGCTTTATACAAGTTGAATATTGAAGGAAGCTTGAACAAAACAGTTGAAAGGCAAACAGCAATGTGAATGGGACACTAATCCATTGTACTCTGAGGCACATGTTTAAATTAATTATTTTTCTGGCTTTTATTGTATTAATTAACACACATTCTCTCCCAACTTAATACAGTCTTTTAAGCATATTTTACTCAGGACCAGTTTGGATATTGTTAATTTCTCTTTACAAGATTGTCAGGAGCCTGTGACAAAAAATTGGATGCAAGGAACGAATCTGTTCCAGATAAGATGTTAACAAATACCAGGACACACACACAAACACACATCCATATTTACTTGAACATTTTAAATGGGACTGGAAATCAACTTGGATCCCTGGAATTGTGAGGAAGCAGATAAACAATATATCAATTTTAGCTTTAATTTTTCAGCATTTTAAATTCTGACACTTTTCTATATGAATTGAACTGTTATCTTAATATATTTGTTTAATTTTATAATCTTACTTTTTTAATCCCAAATATTTTAACAATACTTTTCTATCAAATTCTTCTTTTTTTTTGTATTTTGGAAATACCATAAGTCCATTAATCAAAAATACAAGAACTACATTTCTTAATTTGACAATCTGTTATAACAGCTACAGGCTCTTGCTTTTAGACATAAGCAAACCGTAACTTTAAATGATTGTTTATCTCTAACTGATCCTCCAAGTAACACGACCTGCAGGGGGTTGGATGTTGGTCTACTTTGTGCACTGTGTTTATGGTGATCTGCTGTGGACCTGTCAAAAGTAATTTAAGCTGATAATACAATAATCTATACAAGTAAGCCTTCAGCAAGTAACTGCAGTCATCTTTAAGGATCATTTTAATAAGCTTTATTCTTGAGATTAGTCAATTAAAAAGTACACTTCCAAAGAAAGCCAACTCCGTAGCTTAAGGCTCTTTATATACATATAAAAATTCTTGATAAATAAAATGATGTTGCTGGAAGTTAACTTTCCTTTTGACTAAGAAAGAAAAAAATAAGAACTTAAGCAAATGCCATATGCAGGAATAGAAATGAAGTTTTTGCATGAGAAGTCAGAAAGGAGGTGTGGTAGCAGAGCGGTTAGTGTGTCTGCGCCACTGCTGAAGTAGTCTGGGTTTGAAAACCATTCTAAATTTCCCCCTACCTTGACTTTGAAAATTCTCCAGTGTATTTTGGATTATCCTTTTGTTTTTTCCACTAAATCTCAAAGTTGTGCATGTTAGGTTAACTGGTAGGACATGGGAATTCATTGCCAGATTAAGTTGTGGTAGAATTAATATCTACATAAAATCTTGACTGGAAATCAAGAAAAATACTGTATGTTTCCACAGAGTACTAAATCAGCTTAAGAAAAAGGAGCCTACCCTGGTAGCCAGAGTTACGACGCAGGTACTAGATCTAGTTGAGATGCAGGAGTTTTAATGCAGTCAAAGACTAACTTTAACGTTAATATTAAATGTTGTTTATGTATTGAGGATCATAATTGAAACTGTTATCTACAAATTAAATTAACAAATGCGAATTTATCTGTTGATTGCAAAATATTTGCTTACAGATTGTACATAATTAGGAGCTGAAAGGTTCATTTTATTTATCAGATGAGTTTCTACTAATCGAGTTAAAATGTTAATAATTTCATTTTGTATGCAGTTTATAATTCATAAAATACAAAATTTGTATTTTATAGTATTACCTCAAAGTGTGGGATTTGAGTGATTGTTGATGAAATCTGTAGCCACACACATATTATTAGTATTTAAGGTGTTATAAGGACTATGCAGGTAGCTTTTTATTGTTTAAAATTCTTCAAGCCTTGACATAGGATAGCTTCTGTATAATTTATTTATACTAATTACTGAACTGCTCAACCTATACATAAACAGATTCTTTGATGGAAGTTACAGTTTAGAGTCATTTTGTTAAGAGTTATTTGGTAATTATGAAACATATGTGTTGCTCATACAACAATTTATTTCTTGTACAGCCCCAAATCACACAAGGAGTGCCGAAATGGGCTTTAACAGGCCCTGTTTTTTGACAGTTTCCCAGCCTTGACTCCATGAGAAGACAAGAAAAACCTCCAAAATAAATTTCCTTGTAGGAAAAAAAATGGTAGAAACCTTGGGACAGGTAATTTAGAGAGAGTTCCCCCTTCCTGGTAGGTTGGGTAAGCAATAGGTGTCAAAAAATGGGTTAAATATAACACATGAAACAGAACACAAGTAATCCTCTTCACAGAGCTAGATGGCCAATCTATCATCTCCACCTCAGGAATACAATACATCAGTACAATAGCAATAGTTCAAACTACAAAGCAAAATGCCAGAATAGATATCTCTTACTAAATACAGAACTACATAATACAGAGCATGATTTAAATTATACCTGATTGACTATGCTGCTACACTCTTACATTATTATCAGAATTAAAACTGATTTGGAAAATCAGGAAATCTGCATCTGATTTATTGTCAATTTTTCTTAGATTTCAATAACTGCCCTTAAGGTATATGATTAGAATTAATGACATTGATACAGGTAAATTCATATTTACTCTATGCCAGTTTGGAAAATCTATGTGGCACAAATTATTTTTAGGAACGTTTTGAAAAAGTCAGTCTCAACCTGAATGGTGACAATCATAGTATTCTAATAAGAGTCTTGAGAATGCTGAAAAGAACTATATTTGTATTGTGCAGTTAAGAAAATATAAACTTTTAAATAATACATGTATTGAAATCACCTTCTAGTGTATGCCACACACCAAAAGAAGTTTGGTAAATTTGTCAGCTCACATGCTTAGATCATCTAATTGATAATTTAGTCTATGCATATTAGGATGAGACAGACTTGAGATTGCACCAGTTATGATAAAGGGACTGTTCTTCCATTGTCTTCATTGTAAACATTGTTCCACACCATACTTTTCTTTTGATAACTTTTGAAGGACACAGAGTCATTTTAATTAAACTGTAATGATGAAAAACTCCATAATTTAAGAGGTGTTTAGCATGGGGAATAAAATATATAAAACAATAGAATGAATATTTGCCATGCCCACAGCAGGCAAAGTGTGTCAATCTGTGACTTTATGATTAAATAACCCTGACAGTGATACCTCCAGGCATCAAATTAGTGAAGGTTTAATGACAGCAATCTGAACAGATTTAGAGAATTTCAATTTTGGCACAAAAGCAAATGCAGATGCTAAACAGATGTGCCATGTAACATACAAGCACAATTTACACATAACATGTTAGCTTTACAAGCCAGACAATAACTGAAATGTTTTACTGACGTGTCTCAACAAGCATCAGTTAGTAATCAAAATGTAAGTGGCAAAAGGAAAAAAGAAAACACAGTAATAAGAAAGGTGATTATCTGCATTCCACAGCTGGAGAGCTTCCATTGGCGGTATTTAAGGTGAAATGAGGCAAAACAGGACAATGATACAGGAGGTGCTGGATGAGGAGAGGAAGCAAAATAGGTTAGGATGTGCAAAAAAGCAGTGTGCTGGGTGTAAAAAGTAAAAATGTTAAAAGTGAATGCATAATTATAGCGTAATATTTCATTATTTTATAGGTATAATTTTTGCATCCACTGCTTTACGGTTTAAATATGATTCATTCCTTAACAGACAACTACAAACGAGAAAAAAATCATTTTCAGGTTGCTATATTTCTTAAACATTACTGTTACTGTTCCTTTTCCCTAGCTTTACCTCACCTCACATTCCTAAGCAAGACTCCTTATTCAAGCCTGTCTTTATGCAAACCATTAATAATAAAATTTTACAATTATTTGTTACAATTGTATACTAAAACATCCTTTGTCTAGCTCCATTGCAGAGTTGTATATTTATTACACTTCGTTAATTTATATTTAATTTAATTTATTAGGTTTCTGAAAGTTTCCTTAATTTTCCATCCATCCATTATCCAACCTGCTATATCCTAACTACAGGGTCACGGGGTTCAACTGGAGCCAATCCCAGCCAACACAGGGTGCAAGGCAGAAAACAAACCCCGGGCAGGGCACCAGCCCACCACAGGGCTTCCTTAATTAAAACATTTTTTTTTAATCTGTTTCAGGTTGCTGTTTGTTTTCTGGTCTACTTCATAAACTCTGGTGCTTTAAGGCTGACACAGAGTGTGTTTAATTTTTATCCACTGGTTTTCCTTTGTAAGTTTATTATCAATGCATTTTCACATCTTATGTTCTGAAACATGTCATTTCCATTGCTTTCAACAATTTTTGATTCTTTAATGATAGCATAAATTAAAAGAAATTAAACCAAATAAGACCAAAAGTACAGCACAAAATTATGCAGTCCAACAATTAAAGGTAATGACAGGGACTCTAAAAGAGCAAGTTGCAGTTAAGAACAGATGGGAGTAATACACTGGGGTATGATATGGGAAACAGTAAAGGAAAAGACTGCATTCAAGCAAAAGAAGAAAACATGATAGAAGATTAGATGCATTAGTATTTAAAACAATCTAATTATGGAGCTACAGAAGAAAACCCTCACTGTGCTATCTGTAGCAGAAAGAAGTGAAGCATCAAGTAGCTAAGGTGTTGGTGCAAATTACATCACAGGCTGAATGACCAGATTATTGCACAAGAAAAAAATGTATCATATCCCTAGACAAAACCAAATGCTGAAAATGATAAGATTAATAAATACTCAGCTTGATGCCAGAATGAAAAAAGGATATAAAACATTCATCTGGGTTTAAACAAAGTGAAAAATATCAAACCAACGTAGCAAACACAGCAGAGGTTTGAACATATCCAAGAAATGTGTGCTTTGTGGCACTGGAAAACTTATTTGAAAAACTTTAAAGGTAGAAAAAGATCATTTTAATGAATCATATGCAGACAGAAGTATCAATAAGTTAAATTAAAGTCAATCTATGGAACAGTAATTTAAAGTAGAAATAAATTCTCCTCAAATATATATAATGTATATATTATATCATAATTTCTAGAGGTAACCTAGAGTTAGACATTACATACAGAATTTTCAGATAACTTATCACAGTATACAAACATAATATGGTGCCTACAATTATAAATGATAGTTAGATTTTTGTTTTATTTTATATATCCATCCATTATATTTTAAAGTCTTGGGGTCGCAGATCTTTTACTGAAAGAACTGGTGACAAGGCAGTAGCCAGTCCTAATAGTGTGTATGTCTGCTGGAATGTATATTCACTCAAAGTAATTTAAAAATAAACATTTAGTCATTAGTGGCAGTAATCAAGTTCCACTTATTACAGTTCATGTATCACACGTCCTGGGAATATGCAACTAAAATGAATTCCCTTCTTTGTACCCAACAGAAATAAAATGCACAATCAGTGAAAGAGAACATCACAGTGTGCTCTTTGGGATATGCTCTGGTTCTGAAATGTTGAGCTAAACATTCAGAGGATAAACATATACGAATGGATAGTCAACTTAATTTACAAATATACAAGAATTAAAATCTAAAACCTGCCTTTTACAGTTTAAACCTCCAAATGCTATTATGAGATGCTCACAAAATAAACATGAGCATCTTTCTTCTTTATTGTTTTTTGTTTTTACTTCGTTTTATATCTCATATCAGGTGCATTCCTTTTTATATTTGGCTATAATGAAATAATTTTGTGTCTAGTTAGTGGGAAAGCACATATGCCTGACATTCTGGACAAGGGCTCAGCCTACAATTGTTTGAATAAATGGCCCATATTTTGCTGCTGTGGAGAATAAGACTGACAGTGGTGAAAGGAAACATCCACTGTGATGTGACATGTTGCTCCTCTTGGAACGCTAAAAAATCCTACATTCTAAGGTGCAACTGCATGAGTCTCAAAGCTTCCTGAAGGAGGACACTAGAACACTTAGAAGAGAGTTGCACCCCAATCAGGAATAGTGAGCATCGTGATCTGTTTTGAATGCCAGATGGTCATTTCCTGATTGATAGTTGATAGGCAACTTCAGATTATCAAAGGCCATGTGTTAAACAGCATTAAAGGAGACTATTGACTGTTTTTAACTTTTTTGAGCTAAAAATCTCAGATAGCACCTGAACTTATCATTTTAAAACATCACTGGGAAGGTATAGGATTGCCTATAGAAGAGAAAGGCTGAACACATAGTATTTCATTTTCTGATTGTTTTGGTATACTTGATTGAACAATTTGAGACATTTATGGTCATGTAGTCATTAATGTTGATAGTGACTATTGACTGCTTTTGGCTCTTGAATCCATATCTTTAGGAAAACAGGTGTGGGAGGGGGTGCATAGAGTCATCTTCACATGATAGCTGAAAACCTACTTTTCTTTTGCTTTTTTATATATTGTATGATGGCACTAGGCTTTTCACATGGCTTTTCAGCTAAATAACACAGTGATAAAAGGTAGCAATCTTTACATGAAGACATCTTGTACACTGTTCCTTTGATGTTGTTTTTTCCTACTCTTATGGATTTTGCTCACTGATCAACTGCAACCTATTTTATTTATTTGATCACTTGTTTTATCCTTTTATTCCTATAAATTAGAGTTTGTTCTGTTGCTGAATCCCAAATATAATCTGTATTGTAAGAAAGGATTAAAAAATTCTCCAAAAATAACAAGACCTCTACATCTTTTTTTGCCAAAGCCTTCAATCTGTTTTCACATTTCTGTACCATATAAATATGCAGTAAATATTTCTTGAAACCATACTTTTTGAGGACATAATGACTCGTATGAAGTATAATTTGATATTACCGTTAACTAATCTGATCTTCTGAGGAATAACATTGCATGTCTTCCATTTAATAACATATAATTTGTTATCAACTGTTAATCAGTAAGTGACTGAATAAAGAAGCTAGATGCAGCAGACTGCCAAAATGCTAATTAACACTAGAATTCCTGAAGCCTATGAAAAAACTTGTAATCCCGGCCCATTCTAAATTGCTTTTTTTTCTTTGGTTATCCATCCATCCATTTTTCAAACCCGCTGAATCCGAACACAGGGTCACGGGGGTCTGCTGGAGCCAATCCCAGCCAATACAGGGCACAAGGCATGAACCAATCCCAGGCAGGGCGCCAACCCACTGCATTCTTTGGTTATATTATTGAATAAAGTGCACATGTTTATTTGATATTTGGACTAAAGTCTTCACACATTATACACTTCATTACTATTAGTATTATTAGTATAACATGGAAAAAGTTTCTGATTTAGGTATGTGTTCAGCATTTCTTGTATTTCTTGCATTTCCTTTCATCCTGCATTTACCCAGATCTCTGTAGACATGGAACACACATGATATACATTGTATTCTAAATAACGATATACTGTATTATTTACTCTATACAACTCCAGGCACATCACACACAGATAAGGAGCCTTGGCTTGAGCTGGGAGAACTTTTTGCCCGAGCTGAGCTCCGTCAAGGCAGGGGATGGGACAGCAGGCTGCTTGTGCTGATCGACGCATTTACAAAACAAAAGACACTGATGGAGAGGTGCAAATGGATTTAAGGTGGGCCGGAATTACAAGTTTTTTCGTAGGCTTCAGGAATTCTAGTGTTAAGGCATACCAGTAATGCAATTGCAGAGCACATTAAGTGACTTTATGCAGTGTAATAGACTTTTAAAAGGGGGCTGCACAATAGTGTCACACTGTATACTCATATGTCTATGGCTGTTGAAATTTCAACAATTTACTTTAAATGAATATCAGCCTGACTGGAGAGTATATCACCATTCCAAAAACCTCTTATCTCTGTGAAGCTACCTTCTACCTCTGGCATAATGTTTAATTGAATAAAAAAAAATAACAACATTAAACAATACATTCCCACTATTCCAGAGATGTAAGATGTTTTTTAATTAAAAAAAAGCTTCACATCCATGCTATGGACAAGAGAATAGATTTGTCCATGTCCTATCAATAATGCTGGGTCTCAATTTGACAGTAGGCATTTCCATATTATGTAGAATTTTGGTTACTGCTACTGCCTTCCAAGTTTGGTTTCACAGTTTCCTTATTTTTGTGTAGGTTTTTCAGATTCTTTGGTTTACTCCAAAATCCAAAAGATTTGCAGATAACACTGAGTGACGATGACTAGCTGGTCTTTGCTTGACCATACCCAGAAAGGAACTCCTGACCTGTTCTAAGGATTCTTTTTTGCTTGATGTCAGTCATTAATTTAGTTAACCCACATTACTCATTATGGGACCACAAGGAAATAAACCATTTCCAGCCACATTGGGAGCAAAGTGGGTACTAGTACTAAACGGGTTGTTAGTTCATCACAGAATATACTCATGTAGGCACCCACATTCCTTCATCCCCAAACCAATTTAGAGACCACTATTAACTTAAATCTCTGAGATATCAAATAAAATTTAGACTACATGGATAAAACAAAACTAAAAACATTGGAAGACCGGGCTTTCAGTTGAACTCTGGTACTTACAGCTTAAATACAGAAAGGCAAACTATGCCACTATGCTGCTGGAAAATGCTCAGACAGTAATGATTTTCTTAACTTCAAAAATGAAAATGACTGCATAACTTGTGATCTAATTTTTTGACTTTCATCTTGATTTATGAAATAATTTTTGAAACAGCAACATAATCTTAAGAGCAAAAATGATTCTTTTTTGTTATTGTTATTGTATTTGTCAAAATAGAGAAATTCATCTACAAAATATTTTGACTTGAGAAGTTCTTTTATGGTTGTATCATAATGTGTTTCACTGGTATTATTCATTTTAAGGCACAAAATCAGGTCTTAAAATGATACTTTTAATCATCATCAGTAATAATAAAACTTGTGCATTTTAAAAGCTAGAACTTACAGAGTTTTATACATACAATGTCGCTATTTATCCCATAACATGACTCTCCTGCAGTAAACAAGGGAAAATGATGTTAAAATTTTCACTTAAAATAAAAAAAGTTAAATCACTCACAATTTAGTTGATCATAGCCTAAGTAGAATACAATATAATCCATGGATGTATTTTTAAGGCCATCCTTAATGCAAATATGTTAATAATCAATTAATACAATAATGAAATCAATCTTTCCCTAAGTGACTGTCTTTGATGTCGCCTAGCCTTAAAATAAAAAGAAACATTCTGCATCAAGTTTAATTACAGATTAGTTTACGGCTTCAAATTTAAATCAAGAGAGAGAGGTTAATTCAAATTTTGTATGAAGTGTTTTCTTTTTTAAATGTCAGATATCCAAATCTGATAGCAAGCAGATTCTCAGTAGTCAGTCCGAGCAATTCAAATGGCCATAGAGTTACATGTCCATCTCCCAAACTTATGCCTGCATGTGCTACCTGTACAAATAGCCGTGTGACAGTAAATCTCTATCACACATCTCACATCGTTGCATGTTGTGTCATTTTCTAACTCGCTTAATCCAGACCATGATCACGGGGGCGGTGGGGCTGAAGTCCATCCCTGCTAGCATAGGGCACCAGACCATCACAGCAATGTGGCAAAATATTTAATTAATGAGTGTCTTCTTGATGATGTACATAAAAATTAAAAGCCCTTCAACTTTCAAAACAGTGAACCCAATCCAAGAACACATCCGAATGTTATGCCATGCAAACATGTTTAAATTGTTTAAGAAGTACTTTACTAAAAGAAAATACTGTATTTTTTTTTGTCACATTTACAATAAGTAGATAAATAAAACTTTTTTCTGTAATTTAAATATTGTTAATGGCAATTGTGTACTTTTCTGTAGTTTCGGAGTTTATATTGTAACTTTATACTACAAATAATTTATGATAATATGTTCATAAGAATTACTTTTGAATGCTTTGAAATCACTTCACCTTTTTTGTCCAACACCTCCTGACTCACTAGTATGAGAAAACCCCCACATATGATGTACCGTTTGACTTGTCCTGATGCCTAGTTATTCAAAACAGGTGTCCCTCTATTTTTGACCTTCTAGACCCTAAAAAAACATTCATTTTTAGGCCATTTTTGGACCATATTTTGTGCAGGAAATTACACCCCTCTGATGAAGAGTAAACCAAATGTTGTCTTTAACAAAAGCGATCAAAAGAACTTGAAGTTGTGCATGCCGCAGCAACAACATCTGGGGGTTCAGCCCCTTTTGGGATATGAGGAGTCAAAGCTGCTTCTTTTCACAAAACATTGACAGAATGGGAATATCAAAACATTTTTGATATTTTATTCTTTACCGATGGTCCTTACCCTTTAAGAGCCATTCCCAGAAGGTTAAAATGATAAATTTTAAACATAAGCATGTGGGGTACTGTTTTAGGCTATTTCAAGGTCAGTAATTATGAATATTGTGTTATCTTTGATTTTTGATTTTTTAATAGGGATGACATTTAAATTGAAGCACACATTTTAATATTTAAATATTTAACTCAACTCTTTTTTTTTAATTATGTACTTTTACCTTATGAAGTAAATCATTACAGTTCTTAAGAGCACCCTGAATTAGGATGGCATAGGCTAATTCAGACATTATGATTTGAGGTATGATATAATATGTTGTTCTGAGTCTAAAAATGCATTTTTTTTAATCTGTCTGCTTCCACCCACCCCCTAAATGTCAAACTCTGCTCATGATTACATTACTGATAAACTGCTGTTTGTCCACCTAAGATAATTGCTAAGGCAAGCCACTGTAAATGTGGGGTTTCTTTGCAATTGTTCTATTATTCAAAAATGTGTTTTTGCTTTCATGAGTTTAATTATATTTTTTCTGTTCTCCTTCATACTACTCTCAATATAATTCTGCGTTTGTGCTGTGCTATCCCATTAAAATGTGGACAAAACTAAATCAAGAATACGCCAGGGGGGTATTTTTTGTACGTTGCTTAAATCATTCGAGATCAGGTGCCTCATCTTGGATAAGTTAATGCTGGTGTCACTCATCCGGGATAGGTCGGTTTTTTAAACGCAGCCGTGTATTAGATTAGTTTAGATGGATCTAATCATACGAGATGAATGCGCGCACCCGCGCTGAGTGAAAAGCCCATATATATTGAGTCTAGAAAACATGATCAGCAAGTCTTTGATAGGCTGTAACAAAATGACGAAAGAACAGGCGCATTTTTTTTTCACACACGCGGCGCAAGACCTTTCATTCGAAGGACATGAAGAATTTCAAGATTTAATATGCACAAGGGGTAACACTGCAAAAGCAGCCCAGACCAGAAAAGACGGCTGGCAAAAAATGGCCGACAAATTAAACGCTAAGTAGTGTGCATTGTACTTACTGAATGCAGCGTTTCATTTCCTATGTGTCAGATTAATTATTATTTAATATGTCATAATTCCAGATCAAACGTGAGCACAAGGAGAACATGGGAACAGGTGAAGTACAAGAAGTGAAGTACAAGAATATACTTCAAACTGGTAAATATTGGTATATAACTATTTAAAGAATTGTTGACATAAATAATCACATATAATATAAAAAACATTAATTTTAAAGCTAATAAGAAGGCAGACAAGCAAAAAACAGGTGGAGGTCCACGCGGCCCAGACCTAACCCCTGCAGAAGAGTTGGCTCTCCAGCAAAATGCCCATCGCCCTGTTTCTGAGGGCATTTCAGGGGGAAGCTCCTCCTCAGAACCAGTCGCAGGATGCAGTGGTCACTTCATTTCAGGTAAAGGATGGTCACTGCATATATTTGTCCTCCATGTGTGCCATAGGTATGTTCCATATAGCCCTCTTTTTTGTTGGGTCAGTTGCAGGGAATGTCTTGAACCTATGTCTGACCAACGAGATATTGACGAAGGTCAAATATTTCATGAAGACACTGTGTCTGATTATTCATCAGGAGGAGAGGTACATTTTCCAAATAATGTTTGATCAAACTCCACTCTGATCAGTCCCATGTGCCCCAATCACATTTGGAAATCCTGGTAATGAGAATGTTAGGCTGATTGAGATTCTTCATGGAACTGTGGGTGTTTTAGCCTGTGTATTACCTACCTGCAATGGCATGAAACGCCTCTTTTATTGTCTGCACACGCAGGTGTCCAGGAAACACTATGAAAACTCAAAGGAAATATTTCAGAGCCAAACAGACTTTACGAATTGCCTGGCAAACTGCACTTTTAGTTAGATTTTCCGCATCGCCTACAGTATATAAAAAAGTGCCACTTGTAAAAAAACCTCAAAGCAATGCATACTGTCTGTGTGGTTGTGAGAGCCCGACTTCGCCGAGTTTGACATCGAATATAAGGTGCTAATAAGTCTTTGAGGTACAATATTCCCCCTCGGCTAAAGCGGTATCTTTCAAAAAGAATTTCCTCCGGGAGCAATAAAGGATCTTGCCGATCGCGCAAAACCCTCTCTATATGAAATTCTCTTCTTATAATTTGCGCACCAATATCAAGTGGTCGCTCATTCATGAACGGCAAAGCCATGACTGGATGACTTCCACGCACCGTCACTGATCACGTGTGTAAACTAATCCTTGTTTACGTAGAACAAACCTGCTCCGAGCAGGTTTGTGGATTAGGATGTGTTGCTATGACAACACTTTCAGCAAGAGTTTCAAAAAACCGACAGATCCAGGATCAGGCCAAATCGTCAACAATTACATCCGGCTAAACGACTAATCCACGTACGAAAAATACCCCCCAGGTCTCCAAATGAGGCACTTTTTAGGAAAAGACAGGGTTTGCAATTAGAACTCAACAACAAATGATGCAATGCAATATCAGTAATCACCAACGCAGACAGAGATAAAATCATTGACCATAAAAATATAATGCATACATTTAGAGACTACAATAACTCCTTATATCCTTCAGTTTAAATAATACAAGACACAATCTAATGCATGTTTGATACATTACAGATACCACAGCTAGATGCTCTCATTGCAGAGGAACTGGATAAACCTCTGATGCTATCAGAATTACTGGATGCTATAAACTCACATTAGAGTGGGAAAGCACCAGGTCCTGATGGCTACCCTGTTGAATAGTATAAGCAATTTTCAGTTAAATTAGCTCCCCTTTTTTAGCAACATCTATAGAAGCCAGAGACAATAAAATTCTACCTCAAACTTTTCATCAAGCATTAATTACCATTTTTCCTAAGAAAAATAAGAACTTATTAAAATGTGCTTCATAGAGCCTAATCTTACTTCTGAATAATGATGTTAAGAAACTCTCCAAATTTTTTTTTTTTTATTAATTTTTATTGTAATCATACAGTACATATAGATACATTTTTACCAAAAATAGGATTGAAAACAAATCAAACCCCACCCCTGAGAAGAAGAGCATGGCCAAAGGAGTAAAACTTTAGGCTTGTAAACATGCCTAAATTATTGAGTTTAATAGGGAAAAAAAAAAGATAAATGGAGAAGGAAAAGAAATATGGAAATGATTGTCTCTTCTTATTCTAAAATATTATTGATTAGATCCTGCCAGGTTTTGAAAAAATTCTGTACAGATCCCCTAACTGAGAATTTGATTTTTTCCAATTTCAAATAATATAAAACATAGGTTTCCCACTGACTTAAAAGAGGAGAGTTAGGATTCTTCCAATTTAACAAGTTCAGTCTGCGTGCCAAAAGTGTAGTGAATGCAATCACAGTTTGCTTGTCCTTATCCATTTCAAATCCATCTGGAAGAACACCAAACACAGCTATTAATGGGTTAGGAGGGATTGTGACACCAAGGCTGTCTGAAACGCACTTAAAAATATTGGTCCAAAATGTTGTTAATTTGGTGCATGCCCAAAACATGTAACACAGTGAGGCAGGAGCTTGGTTGCAACGTTTGAAGGTTCGATCTTGCCCTGGGAACATTTTGGACAGTTTTAAGCGAGACAGATGAGCTCGATATATAATTTTGAGTTGAATAATTCTATGCTTTGTGCATATGGAGCTCGAGTGAATTCTCTGCATTGCTACCTTCCATTCCTTTTCTGATATATTAATTAAGAGATCTTTTTCCCATTGTCCTCTTGGATCTTTGAAAGGAAGGGACTCTAATAAAATTTTATAAATTGCAGAAATGGTGTCTAAGTCCTTGAAGTTGAACAGTATTTTTTCCAGCATGGTGGAGGGTACGAGATGAGGAAAATCGGGCAGGTTCTGTTTGACAAAGTTTCTAATTTGAAGATAGTGAAAGAAATGTGTAGCTGGAAGGTTAAATTTGGAATGTAATTGTTCAAAGGATGCAAAGATATTGTCTGTATAAAGATCTCTGAGCTGTTTAATCCCAAATCTTTTCCAGTTATTAAAAACTGGATATGTTTGCGAGGGTTGAAAGAGGTGGTTCTCTTGCAGGGGTGCCACAGATAGAACATATTCCATCTTAAATTGCTTTCTATATTGGTTCCATGTTCTGAGTGAGTGAAGCACAATTAGGTTATTAGTATATTTGCGATAACTTGCATTTATTGGAGCGCAGAGCAGGGAATATAAAGAAGTGCTGCAGGATTTTACTTCTATTACGGACCAGGTCTGTGTATGTTCATTTATTTGTGTCCAGGTTTTTATGCTTCGTATGTTTGCTGCCCAGTAATAAAACTGAAAATTAGGTAGAGCCATGCTACCTTCTGCCTGAGGTCTCTGTAGGGTCGCTCTTTGGATACGTGAATGTTTTGAGTTCCAAATAAATGAGGTTATAGTTAAATCTAATTGCTTAAAAAATGATTTATTGATATATATTGGGATGTTTTGAAATAAAAAAAGAAGCTTAGGAAGGATATTCATCTTAACAATGTTAATTCTTCCGGCTAGAGTGAGATGAAGGGTTGACCATCTATGCAAGTCTTGCTTAATTTTTTCCATACAGACGGCGAAATTTTGTTGATAAAGAGCTTTATGTTTACTTGTGATATTTACCCCTAGGTATTTAAACTGATCTGCTAGAAACTCTCCAAATTTCTAGCTAAAAGGATTGAGAAAGTGCTCCCTTCGGTAATATCACAAGACCAAATCAGATTTAGGTAGACACTTAGCCTCCAATATTCGATGCCTATTTAATGTAACATATTCACCCATAAAGACTAACACTCCAGAGATATTATTATCTTTGGATGTAGAAAAAGCATTTGATATGGTTGAATGGGACTACCTGTTGACAACATTGTATAAATTTGGGTTTGGCTCGGACATGTATGTATGGATCAAACTACTTTATACCAATCTAGAAGCTTCAGTTTGTATTGACAACATTATTTCAGACTACTAGACTAGGGCCTAAACTAGAATGCGGTACTAGACAAGGATGCCCCTTGACACTACTGCTGTTTGCAATTGACAATGAGCCATTGGCTTTTCACTTTATTAATGCATCAGAGATAAAGGGGATTTTCAGAGAAGGACATGAACAGAAAATATCACTATGCAGATGATATGTAACTGTATATATATCAGACCCATAAAATTCTGTGCCTGCAGCCTTAACTACACTAGCAGAATTTCAAAAGATATCAGGATTCAAAATTAATTTCAACAAAAGTGTGCTTTTTCTAGTGAATTCTCTAGCAAACAACATTAGATTGGACACCTTCCTTTTATCATTGAAGATCAGTTTAAATACCTAGGTGTAAACATCACAAGTAAATATAAAGCTCTTTTTAATCAACATTTTGCTGTCTGTTTGGAAAAAAACCTAAGATGTGCATAGATGACCTACCCTCCATCTTACTTTAGTAGGGAGAATTAACACTATCAAGATGAATACCCTCCCTAAGCTTCTGTTTCTATTTCAAAACATCCTCATATACATTAATAATTTGTTAAGAAATTAGGTTCAATCATAACTTAATTTATTTGGAATACGAAATATCCACACATCTAAAGGGTGACCCTACATCGACCTAAATCAGAAAGTGGCATGGCTCTACATAATTTTCAGTTTTATTACTGGGTGGCAAATATACAAGCTATAATAACCGGGACACAATTTAGATCTTTTAAAGGAGTAAATGCCAAATATATATGTTCTAAATGAGTGGAGTACGTGCTCAGATTTTCTCCACACTCTTGGTTGCTAAGGGACATAAAGATATGCCCAGTACTCTCACTAATTTAAAGCTACTAAGGTTAGTGTGGTTGTCGTGGGTTGTGTAACACTCAGAACTGTGATACTGAATTTGGAACCATCTGTGAGGCTGGTCACATCATATCATTGTAATGATATTGCATATTTTTTCATTGTTAGATTTTCAATAATTATGGATACTTTCCCTTTATATTTTGCTTTTATTAGCTCATTTAATAAAATAGACATTTTCAAAGAGGCATATGCCCCTTAATGATAAAAAAATAAAAATTGTTAAAGGCAGAAATATGATTTGAGATTGTATGGTAACTCATGCATTTAAGTCAGGGAGAGGCTTAAAACAAATCTATTGTAATATCGACAAACATTTCAATTTATGGCAAATCCTGCATAAAACATATTACAAAACTTCCAGAAAAATAAACAGCTATGTTAAGACTTAAGACAAAGAAATCTACAAGTCTCAAGAAGATTACAAGCTAATCAAATAATTTCCCTTTAACTATTTAAAAAAACCTTCTGAAACATTATGTAATAACACACAAAGCTTCCCTATTTATATTGCTATCACAAGTTAGTAATCAACATTCCTAAGTCTTCTAAAACAAAGTAAATCATGCATTTCTTTAAAGCTTTAATAAAAGAGATTAATTTCTCACAGCGTGCTATCCTCCCTATTTATCCAGCTCATGTCCTTATATCTTATGTACACTCATTTTAGCTTATCTTTAGAAGCTGTTTTAGTAACAAACAGTACACAGGGTTTATCTTTTCTTTGTTGTCTTTCTCTGAATTCTTGATTACACTAATCCATCTTCATAGAGAGCTTTTTATGTGACAATGCATTGCAACTAGAAATGAGCAAATACCTTAGGTAGAGAAAGCCTCATATAGAAAATCCCAGAAAACAGCATCCAAGGATTACTGCTTATATCAAATTTCAGTCATTCCAGCATTATACGAAAGACTGAAAAATGTGAGAATTGGCTGGTGAAGGAATGGAGTAAGTCGAAGACTGAAGGGAGAATGAAACTTGCACTGACAAGTGAAACATTCCTGTGAAATGGAAGACCAGGAGCCCTGGACTTTTTATTATCAATAATGCTCCAAAAACAAATTCTCCAAGAGTGCCATGTATGGTATGGCACATATAAGAGATAGATACTTTATTAATTCTAAGGGGAAATTCACATTCTGCAGCAGCAGCATACTGTTACAAAAAAACAATATTAAATTAAAGAGTAATAAAAATGCAGGTAAAAACAGACAATAACTTTGAATAATGTTAACGTTTACCCTCCTGGGTGGAATTGAAGAGTCACATAGTCTGTCAGTGGAGCAGGACAGTGACAGCAGTCTGTCGCTGAAGCTGCTCCTCTGTCTAGAGATGATACTGTTTAGTGGATGCAGTGGATTCTCCATAATTGATAGGAGCCTGCTGAGGATCTGTCGCTCCACCACAGATGTCAAACTGTCCAGCTCCGTGCCTACAATAGAGCCTGCCTTCCTCACCAGTTTGTCCAGGCGTGAGGCGTCCTTCTTCTTAATGCTACCTCCCCAGCACACCACCGCGTAGAAGAGGGCGCTCACCACAACCGTCTGATAGAACATCTGCAGCATCTTGTTGCAGATGTTGAAGGACGCCAGTCTTCTAAGGAAGTATAGCCAGCTCTGTCCTATCTTGCACAGAGAATCAGTATTGGCAGTCCAGTCCAATTTATCATCCAGCTGCACTCCCAGGTATTTATAGGTCTGCACCCTCTGCACACAGTCACCTCTGACGATCACAGAGTCCATGAGGGGTCTGGGCCTCATACGAGAAGTTATGCAGTACTTCCAAGGATAATTTGAGACAAGCAACCCATCTCAAATTATGCATGCTTAACTCCTCAATGAACAAACAACACAGGTCTGTTGAGATAATAGTACAATTCCTCTGAGGCAACTGGTTGCTCCTAACTAGGATTTGTAGTCCCATTCTTCTCAGAATGAAGAAAAAAGTAGACCACAAAAAATATTTAAATTCTGACCCATCTAAAGCCAGCTCAGGTGTGAATGAACAATGACCACCATTGTCATCGGAGTGGTGGATTTGTGGCTAAAGGATCTGGGCTGGTAACTCTAAACACTGCCAGTTCAAATTCTGGCAGTGACGGTAGGAATGCTGCTCATTTGGGCCCTTGAGCAAGGCCATTACCTTGCCCCAGGGATGCTGTATAAAATAGCTGACTCTGTGCTCTGCCCCTAAAACTCTGAGTAAGTTGGGGTATGTGAAAAAAATAGATTTTTTTCCTTGGGGATTAATACAATATATAAAAAAAATGTATACCGCACCCTGACTCTAGAGGCCTGTGCCCAGAAGTAAGCACAAAATGAGGTTTAAAGAAAACATCATTCAAAAACTTCAAGGTGAGTTAGATATTGGAGACAAGCAATGAGAATGCAGCTTTGGGATGTTGAAAAATGAGAAAAAAGGGGATTCAGCCCCATCAGAAAAAAGGGAATGGTCCTCAGTGTTGTAACTCTTGCCACAACAACACACAAAAAGGGAGCAGGTCCCATAAAACACAAAAGATGAATAAAAGATTAAATAAGCCAAAAACAAAACTTGAGCCAGGGCAACAACCTTGATTAAAATATAGCACCGAGGATCAGTAAAGTTTTTGTTTACTTGCCTTTTTTATTTATATCTACCCATTGTTTACTTGATTTTTTTGTAATTTTTTATAATCTTTTGTCACCCTCAGTTTGTATGTCTTGTGTCGTGACTTTGGAGTCCCAAAAGCACACAAGTTACCAGTTACAAACAAAAAAGGGCCTTGAGTAATCTTTATAAAATAAAAGGTTTATTTTCAACAAAGACACTCTGTAGCACCAGAAACTTCTTAGAGCACAAAAGGAATTGCCTGAGAAGGCAAGGCAATCCACATAAAACAAAGTCCCAATACAGAATACAAAGGCAAAGTCAAAAACAGAGCACAGGTTCAAAAAATCCAGGAAATCACAAAGCAAAAAACAGTTAAACACAAGAAACACTCCACTCCATAGCACATTCAAAATGAACCACCAGGAACTATAGAAGGCCCTCCAAAAGGGTTGAAGGCACTTCCTGGTGGTGAATAGCAGATGGCCCCATGCCTTGGGGAACCACACACAAAACACATGGGACATAATCTAGGAATTTTCCAAGTACATAATAAACAAAAGAAACATTAATACAAATAAATGGCACAAAATTAGATAAAACAGACAAGAAACACAACTTTGAGCCCCAGCCTGGGGAGAAATATTGACTGAAGCATGACGTCTTGTTATTTAATAATAATAGATCTGATAATTATGTCATCTGCTGATGTGTTTCCAGGAGAGATAGTAGTGGATGCTCTGTTTTTTGTAAGCACTAGGGGGCTCTGCCCCCTGCTCGCTTCACTTGCACACCCCCGGTTTTGGTTTACCGGATATACAATTTAAAGAGATTGTTATTTTCATGGGAATTGTTACATATACATTATTTTCACTTTTACTTTAAAACTTTTGTAAAAACAATACTTGTCCTTTATTTCCGGCCGTGGGCATGGTTAAATCTCTTTCTTGCAGAAATATAACGCTTGCAAAGGGGGAGCAGATGTACGCACGCTAAGGAGAAGTGGTTGGATCATCTGCTGGCTTGCTGCTGCTGCTGCTGCTGGAGAGCTGAGTGTTCTGCTTGTCGTGCTGTGTGTCGATCATTTAAAAGCCTGTACAGCTGCTGTCCTTTTGCCACGTCGCGTCTCTGCCGCTCGCATTGTGATGGTTTGGGAGGGAGGGGCTGAACGCAAGCTAAGGAGATGCAGTCGGATCATTTGCTGGCTTGCTGCTGCTACATGTTCTGCTTGTCGCTTGTCATTGTTTTAAGAGCTGGGAGCACATGAAGTATGTCTGCCAAAAGCATTCCAACAACTGCTAAGTTAGATGTCCGTGAACTTGTTTTAAATGTTGTCTCGCGGGACATCAAATTGTCTTCCGAGAAGATCACGTCTCATCTCCCTAGTCTCCCTCCCAAGATTTTTTTTTATAATAGAGAGATTTACAGTATGTTCTGCTTGGGTTCAGATAAAATGTTAAAAGAATACTCAAATCAAAAAAAAGTTTTTTTTATATTAATTACCCCATTTAGTTTGTAGTGATGGCAGAAGAAAATGTAATTTCATTTTATCATGCAGAATAGAGAATGGTTTCTGATATCATAGCGGTGACCAACGCTTGACAACAGCAAACAATCTCAAAAATACCATAAAAAATTTTCACATTGCTCATGTCGTATAATCCACATATTAAGTTATCCAGTCGTATGCTCCCAATTTCACAAATATGTGCATTTTTACTAAGTGGTCAAACTAGCTGTGCTGCCCATCTAAGAGGGTTGAAATCTAAGTAGTCAACGCAGACCTCATGATTTTTATTTGATACATTTTGTGTGGATTAATAATATGCACCTGATCCCTTTCCATTGTGTTGGCCTTTTCCACCTCAGATAGAGCCACCCGTAATTTGGGTTTGGCCCGAATATTTGTGCATGGATCAAACTACCTTATACCAATCCAGAAGCTTCAGTTTTTATTAACAACATTTGTTTAGACTACTTTAAACTAGAACGTGGTACCAGACAAGGATGCCCTTTGTCACCACTGCTATTTGCAATCGCCATTGAACCACTGGCAGTTCACTATCGAAATGCTTATCAGATGAAGGGGATTATCAGAGAAGGACTGGAACAGAAAATTTCTCTATATGCAGATGATATGGTATTGTATATATCAGACCCACAAAATACTGTGCCTGCAGTCTTAACAGCACTTACAGAATTTCAAAACATCTCTGGTCTCAGAATTAATTTGAATAAAAGTGTGCTCTTTCCAGTGAATTCTCAAGCGTACAATATTACATTGGACATCTTCCTTTTATTATTGCAGATCAGTTTAAATACCTATGAGTAAATATCACAAGTACAGTAATCCCTCGCTATATCGCGCTTCGCCTTTCGCGGCTTCACTCTATCGCGGATTTTATATGTAAGCATATTTAAATATATATCGCGGATTTTTTGCTGGTTCGCAGATTTCTGCAGACAATGGGTCTTTTAATTTCTGGTACATGCTTCCTCAGTTGGTTTGCCCAGTTGATTTCATACAAGGGACACTATTGGCAGATGGCTGAGAAGCTACCCAACTTACTTTTCTCTCGCGCGCGCGCTGACATTCTCTGATCCTGACGTAGTGTAACGATTGCTCCTTTTTACCATTAAATACAGTTTTCTAGTCAGCGAAGCTTAGTGACTGAATTACTGGATTATTCACTGACTTTCCAGGCCGAGTGGCTAAACTCTTTAAATCAACGATATATAAAAGGGACTGGGGAACGAGGGGGGGATTGTGAAACTGTATATCTAATTTATATTTGTATATATGTGTATATGTGTGTATTCCTACAGATATTTATTGTGAATTTATGGGGGGTGTGGTTAAATAGGATATATCTCTGTTTTTTTTCCTGGCTTTCTTTCTTGCTTTCTTTCTTGCTTTCTTTCGGGATATTATATAAGGAGTGATTTAACTGGTGTTTATTATTGGTGTGATTTATAATATATATTCTTTTGATTTGGCTAAACAACTGTTGGGTAATTATTTCATTGTTTTTTTTTGTATAAATCCATAAACAACTCCATCTGGGGACATCAAAATTGGGTCAAAGGTTCTGTCGGTTTGGGGACATTATAGTAATATTTTTACTAAGAGTAGGAGTTTTTCGTGTGTTTCGGGCTCCTCATTCAACAATTAGGGGAGTTCGCTACATAAGTGGTGGCCCGTACGGGGACCGATTTGAACCGGGGTTAATTGATTGGGTTTCCTTTTTTTTTTTTTTTTTTTGTTGTTGATTTATATACGTGGTTAGTTACCCTGATATGGCTACTGAGACTTTAGAGCAGGGGCTCGATGGTGATGGAGGTCTGCAGGCCGAAGAATCCATGATCTTGGGCCCACACATCACTGTCAGGGCTGGTGAAAGGGTCAGAGAAGTCATGGGCATGTTGCAACGATTGTATGTGGATGACACCCTGGGAACCAACAGATCAGACACCAGTCTTCCATCTCCTATAACAGAGCTATTTGATAGGGTCCAGAGAATAGAAGGAAGGTTGGACCAGATGGTGGACACTCTGATGGCACGAGAGGAATCTCTTCGAGATTATATGGATGCCACTTTTTCTAATCTTGAAGAAGCTATGAACTCCCAGGCGGAAGATATTCTTAAAGAAACTGTGGCCTGTTTTGAACGGAGAGATAAGAAGTGGCAGTCAGATTTGCAGGATGTGGTTCGTCAGAGTACTCAAGGAGGGTGGCGTCCATTTAGCCATTCAACTCCATCAGGACAGACCATATTGAGACCAGCAGTGTTGCCTGCCCCATTGGCAGCATTGCGCATGGACTTTCCCAAGATTGGGGAAGCTTATACCACCGATGACATTTTACGATTTGTGGAGCAGGGGGATGCCTTTATGGAGGTGCACTCTCTGAATTCCAGTGAACTTATGGGGGTTTTGAATGCCTCTCTACACGGAACAGTCGGTTGTTGGTGGCAGGCTGCTAAACGGACTATTGAGGATTGGGCTTCATTTAAGACAGCTTTTTTAGATGCCTTTCTCCCATCCGATTACTATGAAGAATTAGAACGGAGATTACGGGAAATGGAGCAGCAACCAGGGCAGGCCATTCGGGACTTTGCATATGAGTTTCAGGCCTTATGTCTTAAATGGAAACCAGAGATAACCGACGAAGAAATTTTGCGTCGCTTATTGGGAGCATGCAACTCGAGACTGGCTGGGACACTCAGGGGCATGGTGAGAACGGTGGATGACCTCGTCAAACTGGGATCAATGGTGGAACGAGACTGGGCGGCAAAACAGGGTGAAACAACCAACACGGGTAATAAATACCAAAAGAAAGAACCAACAGAAGGTCGGCTAGCAACTGTGTTTGGACAACCTCCCCTTCTGGTGGTTCCAGTTCAGCTGAGAGGCTTATGGGGAGAAGCCATAGTGGATACAGGGAGCACATTTACACTCATGCGTCTCAGTATGTGGCAAAAGATTAAGACCTCGGAGGATGAACTGACAGAGTCCACTTCGGTCAAGTTTATAGTGGTGGATGGCAGAAGAGGGGTCGCTCTGGGAAAGGTTCAGATCAAATACAAACTACAGCAGACGATATGGAAGACAGACACTTTCATATTGGATGATGCCCATCTGGCCATGCCCTTACTTCTAGGGTTGGATTCCATTATGGCTGCACAGATGACCATTTGCCCTTCTCGAGGAGAGTATACCTTGCCTGGGGGTGGGGTGTTCCAGTTTGGAAGGAAAGGATCAGAAGAGCTCGGCCAACCCATCTCCCAGTTTTATTTAGCGGTGGAAGAGGTCCTGGACAAGGCCTTGGACCCACATATAATTAACCAACCGGAAGAGGTACGTCCATTGTTAGACAGATGGCCATCAGTATGGACAGACCAATTGGGGACTACTCAGATTGTCTCCCATAATATTTATACATCTGACGAGTTGCCCATTAAACATCGGGTTTATAGAGCCTCTCCCCAAAAACTTCAAATTATTAGAGAAGAGCTTGCTAAGATGCTGCAGGCTGGCATAATTGAGCCATCATCTTCTCCATGGGCTTCGCCAGTGGTGTTGGTTCGGAAAGGGGATGGATCACATCGGTTCTGTGTGGACTACCGAGCCCTAAACGCTAAAACCCGAGTGGATGCTTATCCTATGCCCCTAGTCCATGACATTCTGGAATCGCTTCATGAGGCAACAATATTCTCCACCTTGGATCTACGTTCCGGGTATTGGCAGGTACGGATGGGTGAAGACAGCGTGCAGAAGACAGCGGTGATAACTCCTGATGGCTTGTACCAATTTCGGGTTATGCCCTTTGGGTTGGTCAATGCCGGGGCTACATTCCAGAGGTTAATGGAACAAGTTCTGAAGGGGTTACTCCGAAAAATTTGTTTTGTATATATAGACGACATCATTGTGTTTTCACCTACAAAAGAGGAACATCTGCAGGATTTGGAAGCAGTGTTCCGTCGTCTCCATCAGGCCAACCTGACCTTGCACTTAAAGAAATGCCATCTGATGCAATCCCAATTGACCTTCCTGGGCCATGTGGTTTCAGCAAGAGGGGTGGAGGTGGATCCCGAGAAAACCATCGCCATACGGGACTATCCAACTCCTACCAACGTGAAAAGCCTACAACGGTTTTTGGGAATGGTAGGTTGGTACCACAAGTTTATACCAAACAAGGCAGACATGGCAGCACCATTACATCAACTCACCAAGAAGGGAACCCCGTGGCAATGGTCACCTGAATGCCAGGAGGCAGTAACACAGCTGAAGAACACTTTGCAGAAGCTGCCCATCTTGGCACAGCCGAATCCACAACTCCAGTTTCACGTGAATACGGATGCAAGTAGTGTGGGACTGGGTGCGGTTCTTACTCAGTGTGACAGCAGTGGGGAGCATGTCATCGCTTATGCCTCAAGAAAATTAAGGGGACCTGAGCTTAACTATTCAGCCAGTGAAAAGGAGTGTTTGGCTGTAATTTGGGCTGTGGAAAAGTGGCGGCACTATTTGGAGGGAACTATGTTCAACGTCTACACAGATCATAATGCCTTGACCTGGGCGTTTAAGTGCTCAAAAACTTCTTTGACGCTTACGAGATGGGTTCTTCGATTGCAAGAATTCAAGTTTCAGGTTTTCTACCGGAAGGGACATCACAATATAGTACCAGATGCATTATCCCGGATCCATGAAGATTCCCAAGAGGTACTGGTGGCTGTGGTCAAACCCTCTGTATCTGAACTGCCCCTGGACTTACAGGTTATTGCTCGAGCTCAGACAACTTGTTCTGTTTGTCAGGGGTGCAGGGAAGGGTCAGGGGGTAGATCTGGAAGTATTAAGTATGAGGAACTCCAAGGGGTGCTATATCGAGTGATCCCGTCAAAATATGCAGGCCACAAATATCAGCTAGTGGTTCCCCAAGAGCTAATTTCAGATTTCCTCCAGTACTTCCATGATAGTCCTTTTGGGGGACACCTGGGGAAGACCAAGACCCTGTTGAGAATCCTGGAGGTAGCCTGGTGGCCCACCATCCATAAGGATGTCTGGCTTCATGTTAAAAGCTGTCACATCTGCCAATAGTACAAGATTTCCCCAGGAAAACCAGCAGGATTATGTCAATCTACCGTGGTAAATGAACCAGGAGAAATGATAGGGGTAGATTTGATGGGACCGTTCCCGAGGTCCAAAAATAAAAAGACTATACTATTAGTAATAGTAGATTACTACTGTAAATGGGTGGAACTGTTTGCCTTGCCCAATGCAAAGGCAGGGAAGATCTGCTCCATTTTAAGGGAAGACATCTTCACTCGTTGGGGAGTTCCAAAATATATGGTATCTGACAGAGGACCACAGTTTACGGGTGAGATGATGCAAAATCTTTGTGCCAAATGGGGAGTGGTGAAGAAGCTTACAACAGCCTATCATCCCCAAACGAATATGACTGAACGGGTAAACAAAACCCTTAAAACTATGATTGCATCATATGTGGGGAAGAACCATCAAGACTGGGACTGCTGGTTGCCGGAACTTCGATTTGCGCTCAATACTGCAGTACACGAAGTTACCGGAGAGACCCCTGCTCTATTGGCTGTTGGTAGGCAGATCAAGGGACCCCTGGAGCGTCTCATTAAAGCCCCACACCCTAATTCAGGGTCTTACCTTACGATACACCAGCTAGTTACCTTAAAGAAGCAAGTGGAGAGTCGTGTGGCGAAGGCCAAAGCCAGACAAGCAAGGTCTTACAATAAACATAGGAAAGAGGCCCACTATACGGTAGGGGATCTGGTCTGGATTAGGTTTCACCCACAATCCTCTCAAATAGATCAGTTTGCTTCCAAGCTTGCGCCAAAATATATTGGTCCGGCAAAAATACTAAAAATTTTAGGACCTAATAATTACAGGGTTCAGTTTGGTACAGGAACAGAGTCTAAAAGTGACACTATGCATATAGTGAACCTAAAGCCCTACTTTGGTCCCTCTCCAGAGGGGGGGGGTGGGGATTATGTAACGGTTGTCACATATTGTTTTTATTGTATGCTTTTAACTGTTTCTGCCGCTTGCCCTTTAGTGATGATGTCCCTGGCAATTAATGTTTATGGGATATCTCTTTAAGGGGAGTAGGGGTCCAAACAACGCCTGAGGGTCCTTGCCGAAATGAACTTTGGTGGTGACGTAAATCTTCCTTAAAAGGCAAGGAGGCGCGTAGTTTGAAGGGAAGAGAAGAAAAAGTAAAGAATCGAGGAGGGCGGAGGAAGAAGGAAGTTGGTTTAAAGAAGTAGCTGGGAAGGAGAACGGAATTGGTTAAAGAAGCGGTTGGTAAAGCACGGAAGGTTCCGAAATCACGGTAGGACGCAACGAAGAGCTGTGCGGGCTAATCGGAAGGATCTTCGGAGTGCACGGCTTTAAGTTGGATTTGTGATGAGGGCAGCGGCCATGGAAGGACGCTAACGCTCAGACTCCCGGGTGAGACGGATTGCAGTTTTTAACTAAGAATCGTCGCCAAACCGGTGAGATTGCTCCTTTTTACCATTAAATACAGTTTTCTAGTCAGCGAAGCTTAGTGACTGAATTACTGGATTATTCACTGACTTTCCAGGCCGAGTGGCTAAACTCTTTAAATCAACGATATATAAAAGGGACTGGGGAACGAGGGGGGGATTGTGAAACTGTATATCTAATTTATATTTGTATATATGTGTATATGTGTGTATTCCTACAGATATTTATTGTGAATTTATGGGGGGTGTGGTTAAATAGGATATATCTCTGTTTTTTTTCCTGGCTTTCTTTCTTGCTTTCTTTCGGGATATTATATAAGGAGTGATTTAACTGGTGTTTATTATTGGTGTGATTTATAATATATATTCTTTTGATTTGGCTAAACAACTGTTGGGTAATTATTTCATTGTTTTTTTTGTATAAATCCATAAACAACTCCATCTGGGGACATCAAAATTGGGTCGAAGGTTCTGTCGGTTTTCGGACATTATAGTAATATTTTTACTAAGAGTAGGAGTTTTTCGTGTGTTTCGGGCTCCTCATTCAACAATTAGGGGAGTTCGCTACAGTTAGAGGGATTGAGCAGGGGGGCTGTTCGCACACCTAGACGATACGGATGCTCATCTAAAAATGCTGAAAGATTATCTTCACTTTGCTCCCTTCTGTGCAGCTGCTTCGTGAAGCGACATGCTGCACGGTGCTTCGCATACTTAAAAGCACGAAGGGCACGTTTTGATTTTTGATTGTTTGTTTTTATCTCTCTCTCTTTCTCTGCTCCTGACGGAGGGGGTGTGAGCTGCCGCCTTCAACAGCTTTGTGCCGAGGTGCTTCGCATACTTAAAACCCAAACAGCCCTATTGATTTGTTTGCTTTTCTCTATCTCTCTGACATTATCTGCTCCTGATGCGCACTCCTTTGAAGAGGAAGATATGTTTGCATTCTTTTAATTGTGAGACGGAACTGTCATCTCTGTCTTGTCATGGAGCACAGTTTAAACTTTTGAAAAAGAGACAAATGTTTGTTTGCAGTGTTTGAATAACATTCCTGTCTCTCTACAACTTCCTGTGTTTCTGTGCAAATCTGTGACCCAAGCATGACAATATAAAAATAACCATATAAACATATGGTTTCTACTTCACGGATTTTCACCTTTCGCGGTGGGGTCTGGAACGCAACCCCCGCGATGGAGGAGGGATTACTGTAAACATAAATCTCTTTATCAACAAAATTTCGCCGTCTGTATGGAAAAAATTAAGCAAGACTTGCATAGATGGTTAACCCTCCATTCTCACTCTAGCTGGAAGAATTAACGTGGTTAAGATGAATATCCTTCCTAAGCTTCTCTTTTTATTTCAAAACATTCCAATATACATTAATAAATCATTCTTTAAGCAATTAGATTCAACCATAACCTCATTTATTTGGAACCTAAAACATCCACGTATCCAAAGAGCGACTCTACAAAGATCTAAGACAGAAGGTGGCATGGCTCTACCTAACTTTCAGTTTTATTACTGGGCAGCAAACATACAAGCTATTAAAACCTGGACACAAATAGATGAACATACACAGGCTTGGTCAACAATAGGAATAAAATCCTGCAGTACGTCTTTATATTCCTTGCTTTGTGCCCCAATAAATGCAAGTTATCGCCAATATACTAATAACCGAATTGTGCTTCATTCACTCAGAATATGGAACCAATGTAGAAAGCATTTTAAGATGAGAATCTTTTATCTGTGGCACCTCTGTATGAGAACCACCTTTTTCAACCCTCGCAAACATATGCAGTTTTTAATATCTGGAAAACATTTGGGATTAAATTGCTTAGAGATCTTTAAATAGACAACATCTTTGCATCCAATGAACAATTACATTCCAAATTTAATTTTCCAGCAACAGATTTCTTTCACTATCTTCAAATTAGAAACCTTCTCAAACAGAACCTGCCCGATTTTCCTCATCTTCCACCTTCCTCTATACAGTAATCCCTCCTCCATCGCGGGGGTTGCGTTCCAGAGCCACCTGCGAAATAGGAAAATCCGCGAAGTAGAAACCATATGTTTATATGGTTATTTTTAGAATGTCATGCTTGGGTCACAGATTTGCCAGAAACACAGGAGGTTGTAGAGAGACAGGAACGTTATTCAAACACTGCAAACAAACATTTGTCTCTTTTTCAAAAGTTTAAACTGTGAGAACAAAGCAAGCAGTCAAAAAAAAAATCAATGGGGCTTTTTGGCTTTTAAGTATGCGAAGCACCGCCGGTACAAAGCTGTTGAAGGCGGCAGCTCACAACCCCTCTGTCAGGAACAGGAAGAGAGAGAGAGAGAGCCACAGAAAAACAAAGTCAAAAATCAGTACGTGCCCTTTGAGCTTTTAAGTATGCGAAGCACCGTGCAGCATGTCCTTCAGGAAGCAGCTGCACACAGCCCCCCTGCTCACACCCCCCTACGTCAGCGCAAGAGAGAGAGAGAGAGAGAGAGAGAGAAAGTAAGTTGGGTAGCTTCTCAGCCATCTGCCAATAGCGTCCCTTGTATGAAATCAACTGGGCAAACCAACTGAAGAAGCATGTACCAGAAATTAAAAGACCCATTGTCCGCAGAAACCCGCGAAGCAGCGAAAAATCCGCGATATATATTTAAATATGCTTACATATAAAATCCGCGATGGAGTGAAGCCGCGAAAGGCGAAGCGCGATATAGCGAGGGATCACTGTACTGGAAAAAATATTGCTCAGTCTCAAGGACTCAGACAGCATTTTTGCAATATATAAAAATATTTTACAGTCCCTCCATTTCAAAGATCAAAGAGGACAATTGAAAAGGATCTCTCACTCAACATATCAGAAAAGGAGTGGAAGGTAGCAATGCAAAGAATTCATTCGAGCTCCATATGTACAAAGCATACAATTATTCAGCTCAAAATTATATATCGAGCACATCTGTCTCGCTTGAAATTGTCCAAAATGTTTCCAGGGCAATTTCCAACCTGTGAATGTTGCAATCAAGCTCCAGCCTCACTGGGTCACATGTTTTGGGCCTGCACCAAATTAACATCATTCTGGACAAAAATATTTAAGTTCCTTTCAGACAGCCTTTGGTGTCACAATCCCTTCTAATCCACTAACAGCTGTGTTTGGTGTTCTTCCAGATGGGCTTAAAGTGGAAAAGGACAAACAAACTGTGATTGCCTTCACTACACTATTGGCACGCCGACTTATTTTGCTAAACTGGAAGAATCCTAACTCTCCTCTTTTAAGTCAGTGGGTAACTGATGTTTTATATTATTTGAAATTGGAAAAAATCAAATTCTCACTTAGAGGATCTGTGCAGAACTTTTTCAAAAGCTGGCAGGATCTAATCAAAAACATTTTAGAATACGCTCTTAAAGCACTGAGGAAGTAGATTCTCTCCCCATTTGTTTTTCTTCTCCATTTATCTGTATCCGCCTATTAAACTCTTCAATTTATTTATTTTTAATATTTTTAAGTTTTAGTCCATTGACTATGCTCTCTTTCTCAGGAGTGGGGGTTGATTTGTTTTCAATCCTATTTTTTTTTGTAAAAATGTATCTATTTGTATAGAATGATTATAATAAAATTAAAAAAAGATAGAGCCACCTGTTTTTGCCACTTCTTCTTGGCATAGCTTGTTGAACTGACCATTCTTATAGTCAAATTGTTTTGCTGGGAAAAGATGGCAGTGTTTAAGCGTCCCTAGCCTAGTTGTGTCAGGGCTTTGGTTTCCCAACGTTTGCGTCATTTTTTTTTCACTCAACTATTCTCCACCAAGAAAATTTATCAGTCATTAGCATTATAGCTTTAAACCTTATTCACAAGGTTTGAGCAAGTGCAAGAAAGTTGCTGCTTTTTTAACTTTCAAAGCATCCTGGGCTTCCATAATACCTCAGCAGGCCAACATTTCTGTATTAAAAATTATTTTTTTATTGGTCTTATGTAATATTCTAATTTTCTGAGATACTGAATTTTGGGTTTTCATTAGCTATAAGCCATAATCAGCAAAATGAAAAGAAATAAACGCTTGAAATATATCACTCAGTGTGTAATAAATATATATAATATATGAGTTTCACATTTTGAATTGAATTACTGAAATAAGTTAACTTTTAGATGATATTCTAATTTATTGAGATTTATTGTATTTTGCCTATTTGAAAATTCTTATTTCTAAAACATAAAATCTAAATTTAACCCTAGCAACTGGGCAGACAGGTTTTTAGACACACACAGACCCTTGTTCTTTTTATTAAGGTGGATAAATCACTTCAGGAAAAAGCAGTCATGAACAAAAATGGAATATGCTTAGACACATCCAAGCATTTGAACTGAAGATCCACATTCCCACCTCATTCATTGGTCAAGAGTCCAGCCAAATAACAGCTAATTCATTGGCTAACATTGTGCCTCTCATGATATCAGCAAAAAGCATGCTCTAAAAGACATGTAAAACTGAAGATGAAAAGTTAAAGAAAAGTTATTGAAACCATCAGGAAGAGAATCTGCCTTGTACTTGTGCAAACAGTATATTCAAGATGCTTCTACAAGCAGAAAGTCAGTTCAGACATATAGTTTCACAGACTGCCACTAAATAATTCCTAGATACATATATCAATGTTAGGGTACATACAAATGTAAAAAAGGGATACAGGTCTACATTTCAAATGCTTATTTATGTATGAGCATGTTCCATTTTTTTTCAGACTCCAGATTCTTTTTTTGCACTTATTCTGATATTTTTTATCTTTTCTTTTTTGTGCTTCCGTTCTGGGCACCACACGTTTGTGTTATTGTTGCTGAGACATGGATGGTGGAGGTGTGATTCACCAGCACCATGATTTACAAGCCAACACCCCAAGTCTCTTGTCTTTTGATGTTGTGGTATCAGTTACAGAAATTTAAAGATTTCTTCCTGATTACGATGTTGGCTTAATGCTTTGGTTTTGACTAAATATTTTCAGTCCTATACAGTTTTAATTTCTGCAGCGTTCTCTTGCTATGCAATTCTCTTGCTCTTCTCTTTTAGGTTTTGATTGCTCAGTTGCTTACTAGCAGTACATTTATAACTTCTGATACTGTGCACACTTTTCATACTGGTCTTCCATGCTTCTCACTAAATATCTCCTGTTTCTATTCAGATGCATATATATGGGCACATTTGAATGGAAGAGACTACCTATTACTTGGTGGCACTTTTCTCTTATCCTGCACTTCAGCATGTTTATTCCACACATGTATACTTGACACCTACATTATATGCTTTGCATAGAGACTACAGAGCTACCCATGAACGCAAGAAACTACAATTATATACCAAAGACATCTTAAAACTAACTCTTAATAGAACAGCAGTATAATACAAAAGCACAGTTTATCTTTGTTGTAATAGGAATCTAATTACACAAAAAACTTTAACTGTGTATGGGTAATGCAAGATTAAATTAATTTTTTAATATAGATGAGCAGTGATTATTTAAAGCAATAATTAGTGTGAGTCACTTTTGCATTGATAAGAAATCTCTGCTTCATTACTGAGCCAAAGATCTATTTTGATGCACTGCCCACATGAATTTGGCATCCGTAATAGAAGGCCTTATTAACTGTAAACTTTAATTTTTTTCCCTCTAGTCTTAGATTTTTTTTTCTTCCCCACCCTTCAGTCTGTCTTTTTCCATGTCTTAAACAGACAAGATGACTGACATAAGTAATAGATAAGTAGAACTCCATCCCTTTATCTAGGGGAAAGCTCCTGTCTGTCACATTATCCTAGGAATCGGAAAAGACAAATCCTTTCTTTATCAGGACATTGATGTGTCACAGTGTGAGCCTAACAACAGCTTCTTTCCATTATCATGTAATATATCTTCAGCTAGTTAACCAGAAACAATCAAGTATAGAATCTTATCAGCTATAAACTGCTATGTCTTAGATATCAGCATTCATATTTTTACCATTTTTAGTCTAAGTTAAGATCAGCAGCCAGACATAATATTTTAGTGACCCTTTTGCATATAATAATGATTTGTGATGAACCTTATTATACTCTTTATTTATATACTGTAAATTTTTAATCTAAATCACTACAATATTCTATAACAGATAGAAAGAATAAGGCTGCAGTTTTAAAAATACCTTTCTCACATTTTCCTTTGGCTAATGCCCACATACATAATATTAGTCTAAATTTACATCACATCTCTCTGTCTTTCCCTGCAATGTTAAGAGAAATCTATTCTGATATATGAATGGTCAGAAGGGGGGAATTGTCTTACTCTAATTTAAAATTGTATCACTAGGCATTTTCCTTCCAATACTGTATACTGTTCCTACCATCCTGGATTCCTATTGAAATTATTCTTTTTGGCAGAACCACATATAATTTATCATAATTCAATTTTTTGTAGTGGTGGCAAACCTTTCTCTTTTGCACCCTGGGTGGGGCAGAACATTATGAGGTTATGTTTATGAGAACTCCACCCTAATTACTGAGGTGAAGGTTTTCTCTTCCTTCTTTTTCTTTCTTATTTTTCTGTCTCTAACTGAGACCAGTCTTTGAAGCTGATGGTGTCCTCTTCACTCTCTTTCAACTCTGTATATATTTTGTTTGTGTCTAATATCCCCAAGCGAAAGCCAATGGTATCCCTATATTCAACTTTAAGATAAGCAGTCTGTTAGACCTAGACCTTTATTTTTAGTGTGGAAGCATAACCTCCCTTCTTCTCCATCATCTCATGGAAAGTCAAACTTAATAACAGCTCTCCATCCTCTAAAAATCCATGTTGTTCAATTTAAACTTTATATTCTTTGTATTTTAACCCTCACAAACCTTATTCTATGTATTTGGCTATTGATACCCTTTATTAGTTGTGTCCCTTAAATATCCTTGGCACACTTCTTCACATGTTTTAGAATTGTCCCCTAGTTTCTGCTTTTTGATCTGAGATCACTGATAACTGCCTGTTTTCTATATTCTTTTGTTATGATTTTCCTTTTTGCCACATATTTTTCTACTCCTGAACTACTCTATTCTCACCCTCATTTGTTTGGGTATGATCACTGCAGCACCAATCTGAGTCTCTCACTGGAAATCGTCTGATTCTCACTGAGTAAATTTCTTCTTTCTTTAACCTTCTTTGTTGACCTTTCAGAGGAGTTGATTAACATATCGTCTGACACCAGTAGAAAGAAATGGCTGTCTGCTGTGCATTTGGTTAGGAACTGACTGACAAGTTTCTATTACTTACCACAATGGTTACATTTTCAACTTTAATATGTATTCATGGCTGTAGCTTTGTTGTTTAATTTCAGTGTAGATATGATCGTAAAAAGTAGACTTTTTCACAATTTTACTAATTGGATTAAATAAATTGAGATACCCTCTGCCTCTTAGTATACATGACCCTCTGCTCTACTGAACTACATGACCCTCTAACCGTATGGCTATATGACCCTCTGCTCTTGTGGGGACTTACAAATAACTGCAATTTTTGAGTCAGATAACTCAGTGAAATATGACAGAGCCATCTGACCACTCTGAAAGCAATGTAAACTTATCACATTGATTTCAGTGATATACATGTGAGGTAGTTAGAAATTACCAAAATTTTTGATTTGGATTTAAACTAGTCTAACAAATGTCAAATAATGAACTATGCACTGGTTTTGCCCTATTTCAGAAAGATGTTGAGGCAAATGATGCGTGCCCTTATTAAATCAATTGTTATCTGAGTTGTGCCCCTACTACAACTGACATTTGGAACACTAATCTAAATGGAAATGTGGGGTGTTTATAGAAATTTAAGTTCTATTTTTGCCTATATATGGTGATGACTTTGCTGACTTGTAAACAATAGTCAAGACTTGAATATGTTCAAATTTTCTAACTATTAATCTCTTTATATTTAAAGTAAAATGACTTTTAAGTTATCAGAGGATTGTTGTTTCGATAATTTAATTACACAAAAATATATTCACTGCTAGGAATTGTAAAAAATATAATGTAAGATCAGTTTAAGATCACTGCAGTAAAAATGTGACATATTAAATGAAATTAAAAGTGATCACCAACTTGATTTAATTCATTTGATTGAATCCTGAGTTAATCCTAATAATTATATTATCGTAAATGAGTGCATCTCTCCCTACAACTCTACAATTAGATTAAGGCACAGAATGGAATGAACAGAGTACACATATAACATTATTAAACTGTGTAACTGAGGTTTTGTAGCTGCTGCAATGTATATGTTCATATTTTTAGAAAAGACACATTTAATACCATTCTTACATAACCACTAGACAGAAGAAAATAAGAAATATGATCCGTAGAAATTATAGGATGCAGACTTCTGTGTGTAGGAAAAAGATACAGAAGAGCTATCACTTAATAAATACAATTGTTTAAATAATTACAGGTATCTAAGGCAGCACTATATTCTGACATAAATGGGTACCCATCATTTTTTTGAATTTCAATGTAAAAGATGAAGGGTGTTAACCAGGGATGTCCAAAGTTTCTTCTGCCTTAGTAGGTCTCAATGTACTTCACAAAGGAGGTTGATGAGTTGGGGTGGGATGGTGATAAAGATATGTTCATGTGTTTTGAGTACTCCTTGCAAAAATCATGTCAAAATAGATTATTATGTTTAAGCTGTAAACCTATTTTATTTATTAAAACAATCCAGAAAGTTGAAAGTATTCCGCTTTTTCTGCTCTGCAATATTCTGTGATGCTATCTTCAGTGTATGGTGAATCCAGTGAATTTCTCTAAATGCTCAAGATTTACAGCATAAATGCCCTTAGCAGCCACTGAAGACTTTCTTTAACAAACTCTCCTGTAGCTAAGCTTTTATGCTTTTTGCAGTCATTGCTGCTATACTGTCGCTATTTCTTTGTGTTGAAAATGTATTGCTCGTTTCATAGCTTATGTTATAATTACTGTAATGGGCATGGTTGCAGTTCATATTACAATTTTTTCCCACTTTCTGTTATAGATTTTATAATGCTGGTATTAGGAAGCTCACCATGTCTTTCTTAGTGTTGACTTAAGAAATCTGCCAAAGCATTTTTGGAAGGGAATGTGCTGTATGTGACAATAATATTTTCTTGTAAATTCACCTTGCAGCTGACTTAGATAAACATTTTTTCCCAGCACCCCATGATGCTTAGCTATTCCAGAGTGATGTCATAGAGCTGTAGCAGCCATGTGCAGAACTTTCTCACAAGTGTCTTAAATATTATTGCTGGGGTTCTTTGAGAATGTGACATTATCAGCCTTCCACCCTGCATATATTTTACAAAAAACTTGTAGTATTTTCGTTTAAGAAGTACATTAGCTAACCATAATTAGAATATTAGTAGTCCTGCCACCAGATTCATAACACTGATCCCTGTGTGCAGGCAGCGCAACGTCATTTGGCTAATTTGCATTCTTAATTAGCCACGTGTTGGAGCTGCAGTACAAAACAGGCCTTCCTCTCCCCATGAAAGAAAACACACGTGACCATGTAAAATAAAAACAAAATATTTATTACTGTTTACTTGCCGTTTTTACCTTGATCATAGCAAAAAAGTACAAATCATCTGCATGGATACTGGAAACAAAAAAAGACATCCCAGCTGCACCTGGTGCCATGACTTTAGACAATGAATCATGCCAGTCTAGCGCCACTGCCTCGTCACATGGCTAATGTGTACCTCAGAATGGGAACTCTGTGAGTGCAATCATATATATACCTGTATATATATTTTACTTACTGCTAGTTTAAGGCCATTTGTTGTATTTTGCTTGTGGTTATAGTTCTATCCGCAGCCTTTGTTCTTTGAGGTAGAGTGGTACAGTGGTTAGCACTACTGCCTCACAGGTCTGATCTCATTTTTGGCCACAATAATCAGTCCAGCATAGTTGACAGGTGCTTCCCTAGACTTCAGGGACAGGTAAAGAATTTTAAAAATAAGACAGGGCAATTAAATGGGCTTATCTCTGGAAATAAAGAATGCCTACTCATCCTTCTCTTAATTCATTACATTTCCTTTTTCACACCTTACTAAACATCATTGAAACACTTTACATACAAATTAACTTATTGCTTTTGGCTACAAGCATTTTTGCCAGAGAGTAGACTGTATGTATCTTTGAATGTTTCCCAGCTCACCAAGGCATTCAAGCGGTCAGCAATAGAACGGTACTAGTGCCAGACAGTGGAAAAGCTTAGCTGTGCTTTAAAACAGGAGTGGTAAAACACAGAAAAGAAAAAAGATATTTCTCAAGCATGCTATTGAAGATGGACGACAAAAGTATGCTTTTTGAATTTACCAGATAAAGAGATTGGCACCATTCATCAAAATGTTATATGTGTTATATTCCAAATGGATATTAGTGTGAAGGCACCGCTGCAACGCCCTTTGACTGTGATAGAAGTGACATGGAAGGCTAACAAAAAGCCAGCACATTTTGTCCAGGTAATGAATATGTGAGATGGTCTTAGTAAAAAATGGAAGAAGACACTTGTGAAATCACCTTTGAGATACGGTGGGCTTTGAAAAGTTGTAGTCAAAACCAGATGCTGCATGTTGAAGCTCGCCAAAGAGAGTTGTCTTCAACCCCATAAGAGTGAGGAGGAGAGTTAGCAAGAAGCATCATTGACAGGATTAAGACAAGGGCATGGACAAGAAAGAGAAAGAAAGAAAAAGAAAGGTGGACACATGAACAAATAACCCCAACAGAAATACACGAGTTAAGCACTGTAAAGACAGGTTGAATATAATTTTAATTGGTTATTTATGTTGGTTTCAGTGTTTCTAGACTTGTTCTAAATTTTGCTTTGGGTGTGGAGAAAGTCTCCAGTGTAAAGTGTATAAACTTTACAGATGTATGTTCTTAGGCAAATTTACAATTATCAATCTTTACCACCTGTACTTTAGAAGAGGGGCACCAACCAGGATGGGTTGTGTTGCTACTGGGAGAGTTGTTGATGAGGCCAGAAGAAAGCATTTACCTTGTGATCTGTGTGTGAATCCCAAAGCCCACAGGGATACTGTGCTGACAAAATTGTGGGGTGCTTTAGAGGAGATGAAAAAACTGAGGTCCTGACTCACTGTGTTCATGAAAGTTCCCTGGGCATCTTTCAAAAGAGAAGGGTGTTCTCTGATATCCTGGCTAATTTGCATATCATGGCTTCATCCATTCTGGTCCTCTATGCATTCCCTGATTCTAATTGGCTATCTCTGTTTACCACTTAATAACCAATGTAAGGTGAGCATACTGGAGCATTAATGGCTGCCGTTGCATCATCTAGATCAGGGATTCCCAAACTCAATCCTGGGGACCCACTGTTGCTGCAGGTTTTGTTCCAACCAGATTCACAATCGGTGATAATAATCAACAACAACTGATGTCATTTAATTAGCTGGTCGTTTTTTCTCTTCTCTTATTCTGCTTTTAAGACATTTCGAAATATTTCAGTTTTTTTCTAATGCTATAAATGCTTAACTCTCTTTTGTTGTTTTCCTATTATTTTTCCCTTTTCCTGTGTAGTTTGCTCCCTTCATTTAAGCCTAATAGTGACAATTAACAACCAGCATAGCAGATACCCAGGATGATGAAAGCAGCAACGACTTCAGTGTCAGATTCACTAATTAGTAAAGAATCAATGACATGACCAGAACACCTGGAAAAGCAGAATAAAAATTACTTGAAAATATTGTTAACGACTTTAAAAAAAACTACATATTCCCCATATAACTGCTTATTATATTTTAATAAAAATGTACCAAACTTAGTTTGTAATTTCTACTTTGACTCCAAAACACAGAAACTGGTAAATAATGACTCACTTAATTAGGCTAAGAGACCAATGAAAAATAGAAGTTGGTTGGAACAAAAACCTGCAGCCACAGTGGGTCCCCAGGATCGAGTTTGGGAACCACTGATCTAGGTGGATACAACACGTTGGTGGTGGTTGGAGTGGCTAACCATTGTCTATATAAAATGCTTTGAGTGCCTAGAAGAGTGCTATAGAAATGGTTTAAATTATTATTATTTTATGTAGCATATTTCATAGAGTAGAACAGGTACGCAGCTATAGAAAAATGCAAATTAAAGGAACAAAATAACAATGTGAGATTAAGCTTGTTCCAAAAATTAACTGAAAAATTTAGTAGAAAAAAAAACTGTACATAAGAATATGAAAAGCAAAGTTTTAAAAATATCATAATCACCATGGTGGTTACAGATGAATCAGCAAATAAAATCAACATAGCCATTGCCCACTTACTTACTATCTGCCTGCTCAGTCCAAGTATACTAATGCTGTTCAGCAGTTTTGCATTTCATTAAACTTGCAAAGTTATTTCTCAAGTCTAATAAAGGCAATTTTCACATAATTGCACTGTGCAAAGTGAAATTGTTAAAAAAAATTGCTGTTAACTTACACATTATATGTGATCTTCCTGGAACTGGGATATTCCAAAAAGTGAATGTTTCCTAAGATTTCTATGCATCTTTTACACTAAAGGATAATGCCAAACTACAGTAAGTACAAAAATAACTTCTGTACATACACAATCACACACACACGCTCACAGAACAATATGTTACAAGGTGGTAGACGTTTCTTGTTGACTTCTTTATTTAAATTAAAAATAATAGGCTTTATTAAGCATAGTTACTATAGTCAAAAACCTAATCATAATAATATTGCATAAATTAATATTTTTGAAATTGTTGATAATCTCAAATATAGTTTTAGTAGTTTATCATATACCTTATAAGTATAAAAACTATGGCTGTTTGAACATGCATAAAATATAAATTATTTGTTTTGAATGAGAGTACAAATTAGCGTTGATGTCTGTAATTGAATAAAGATCATTAACAGCAGCATTATTAGTAAACAGAAACTCAAAGCTATTTATTTGGAAAATACTGATCCATAGATTGTAGCCTGCCAAGACCGGATTGCTTGCTTACAATTATGTTAGAATCTAATATTAGAACATTAGAACAACTGTGACGTAAACAGGTTATTCAACCCAACAACACCAGTTTAAAGCTCTTGGGATGAAACTGTTTCTGAACCTTGATATCCCTATAGCTATAGGAAAGGCTCTGAAGCATTTGCCGTATGAGAGTAGTTCAATAGACAGCATGGCTGAGACAGCATGTGCTTGATGCTGTATACTGATAATTCTCTTTCCGATCAGCTGCTTGAGAGCTGTGATTCCACACTCAGATACAGTGATATAAATACTCCGAGTGGTGCAGTGAGAGTAATATGGAAAAAGATGACCCGCTGTGGCAACCCCTAATGGGAGCAGCTGAAAGAAGAAGAAGACGGTGCAGTGAGAGGAACAACGCTAAAGCAGCTATGGTATTTGGAATAGTTTGGCCATTCCGTGGATCATTATATTATTACAGGTTAATTACAATCAGATGCCTTAAACTAATAAACAATATGCGGTTAATTTCAGTGTATATGATAAAGCCGCATCAGGGATGTGCATCTAAAAAAGAAAGGGAAACCACACTTGAACAAAAGCACTGATTTGACGCTGGGTACCGCGAAACCGAGCGCAGAATTTGCGTACGCCAGGGTTTGAGTTACCGTGAAAATGTGCATGGCTTTACGCCAAGTTTAGGTTTTATACATGGCGATTTGAGCGTGGAAACGGGCTTACGCAACATTTTTGTGCATATACACCGTTTGTACATGAGGCCCCTGGATTCTCAACCTTTAATCATTTTGAGCATCAAGACCATTACAAGCATTTAAGGTTTTAGCAAAACTGTCAGTTTATGCTTGTTGATTGCTGATTGGCAAAGAAACATTTTTTGCTTCTATTAATTCCCAATCAGTGACCTTAGGATCATTATTCATTTTTATTTCTGTGTTGCCCCCCCTCCCCCATTTTCCCTTTCTGAGTGGTTGAGCATATTCAGAAGCTTGTAAAGGAATGGTGGTTTTCCCTCCTCTTATTAGTGGTTAGTCTTCCTAACACTGTTTTGAATTATGTGAATGCTTGAAGTGGACAACAGGCAGTGTCCCACTTAGTATGTTGTTAAATTACATGATTTATTTTGGAAACTGAGCATTGTGTCCTTTTTTGCATTTGCATCTGCTTGATGAGACAAGTAGGCAATAGATCTTTTCTTTGTTTTATTTTGTGTACAGCAGCTACAGCCATAGCAGGGACTATATTCCCTATCCTGTGCTTTGTACGATAACTCAAACTTTGAATAGATTTTCCAGTTTCATCTTTCTATCTAGGCATGAATAGGTTGAGTTGTAATTTTGAGGATGAAAATTCTTGCTCTGTAATGTCTGGCACATATTCTACACTTTTTTGAATATTTCTTAAATATTAGATTTGTGTAAAACATTTTCTTAGTAATTTGAAATCTCTCTGGCTGTTTTTAAATCTATGTTTGCCTTAGTGACGAAGGCAGAAGCATTCTCATAATAAGGCACATGTTTGAGTTGTGCACTTGTGTTCTGAGGTCTTTCATGCAGGGCCAGTTGTGAAGACAAGGACAGTCTTTTAATGCATGAGATGTGCTATGCGCAAGAAGATGTCAGACTTCTACAGAGCATCCCGCCTTCTGGGTCACCACGGCCAACTTTGTTGAAACTCACGCAGTTTTTATCATTTTAAGATTTTCCTGTACTCTTTCATTTTATTTTATGAACTTTTCATTAATTATAGTTGCTAAACTCTGAGTTTAAACTTTTGAGCTTGCAGCTGTGCCTTTTTCATTAATGTGTGCGTCAATTTCTTCTTCTACTTTCCTATGCCTTTCCTCCTGTGTTAATATGTGCTTTAAAGCCATCAATAATGTAAGACTTAATATGGCCAAAGTGTTGCTCTCAAAAAGACTGAGTTGCCTCCTGTGTTAAGCTATCATGATTCTCTTTCAGTTTATTGTTTTCAAAACCCTTTGCCAACAAAAACACTTAACAAGGTATCAATAAAATTAACTTTCCCTGTTGCACACATTTTGACACAAAGATTCCACAGGCCTTCTTTCCAGGACAGCTATCAGCATTCCAGTGTCCTTAAGCAATAAATCACTTCCTACACCCAAGTGAATGCAGCTACTTGTTTTATTCTGTACTTTTTCAGTGTGTTTTAACTGTTAGAGTTACTTTGAAAAGTCATTTTCGATCTTAACTGGACCATAGATTTCTACACTATTCTATAAAGTATTTGTTTCTTTAATAATTGAATACTTAAAACTGTAGAAAATATAGACATATGCATATGTCTTGGCAAAATTGAAAATTAATAACTTTGGTTAGGCTTCTAATTTTTCTCTGTGGATCAGGTCAAAGCTCATAGACATAAATCATGTTAAAATTTTAGATAGACAGAACTTTATTTTGGATAAAGGAGCATTGGAATCATCAGATGGAAACAATTTTTTTATCAGATTGGATGGCCAGCACAGACTCAACTATGGAAAACCCAGAAGCGGGCAGGTGTCCAGTTGGCCAAGGTCTCCAGGACTGGGACTTCTTCATTGTCAACTGGCCATTGTTCATTAATTAATTAATCTACAGATATTGTTAAGTTCCATTTACGTTTAATCAGTTTGTACCTTGTTGTTTGTGTGTTTTAACAAATCTGCAGTTTTGTATTCAGTAATTAGTATAATCTATAATTGGATTTTAGCTGAGAATTGTTCACAGCACTCTACGACTGCACTCAGTGAAGACTGCTATACAAAACATAATGTGTAGTTGCTTATAAGATCGTTATTGTCAGATTTGTCTCAGTTGTTAGGTATGTAATATTAGATGATCGTCTAACTGCCTGCAACTGGCTAGGATTATGTAAGGCAAGGGTATTACTGAAAATTGTAGGAAAGGTTGTCTAATGTGACATTGACTGGAGAAAATGCAATTATTTTGGCTACAAGTAGCTGTTAACTAATAAGAGTACTAATTTCTCTTAGCACAGATATAGCATTTAGCACTACGTTTGCTTTTAGCTTGATATTTGATGTTCTATGGAAAGGCATTGGTTTTGATCCATTTTTCAGTGGAAAAACTTTAATTGGTAAAGTGTGTGTTTTTTATCTTGACTCTGGCTTTTTATTGTTGACATACAGTTACGGCTCATTCACACCGATTCAATTTGCTCCATTTTTCTGTAAATTATATTCTATGGCCCCAAAAATTACAGGTAGATGCATGCAGTAACAGTTGTGGAAAGCAGCCCTGACACAGACAGGTAGACATCGTTTCAAGCACCACACACATTTATTTACAACTTATTTACAAGTGAAAACACACACAACCCCAAAACTCCCCCAAAGTTCAGGCCTTTCACAATGATGCCTCTCAAGTCTGCCTCCACTCCTCTCCTCCAAGACCTCATCTTCTCCACTCCCGACTCCAGCCATCGAATGGAGGGAGGCGGCCCCTTTTATACACACCCGGATGTGCCCAAGGTGCCTCCCGATTAGCCTCTGCTGGCACTCCCCAGTGTGGCAGAAGTACCGGCTGCACACCCAGAAGCACTGGTGTCCCTGGTCTTCTTCCCCCCAGCACCTCCGGGTGTGGTGGAAGTGCTGAGGGCCAGGGCTCCATAGGCATTGGGGCGCCCCCTGGCGGTGACCACGGGCCCCTATAGCCACCACGGCGGTCGCCCCCATGTGGTCTGGGGGAGGCGTAAGCCCTCCTCCAGTCCTCCTGGGCGTCCCGGCTGGGTACCACCCCCAGCCTCCTGTGACACAGTGCATTAAAATACTTACAGTATGCACATTAACATGTGACTCTGAGAAAACATGGTCCCTTATTCTGCTGAATGGTGTGATCAATCTTAATTTCCTTGATGAGTGAACTACTGTATTTGCTTCAGTTAGTAGAAACAGTGAAAGTCAACATGAAGCACCCAACTTATTTTATAGTTGCCTTTCATGTGGTAAGATTTAGGCACTGAGATCTCATTCTTAAAGTCTGACTTGGCTCTACTTTGAGTTGTATTCTTGACACATAGCCAGAGCACCGACAGACAAAAACAGAGAGAGAGAGAGTCACCCTTGGCTACATGTTTAGTTTTTAAGAGGTGGGTGTACCTTGCATTAAATGGTTTCACTTCCCCATGCTGGTCACTGCTTGCCTCTTCTGTTTACGGTACCCTGAGAATGTCAATCAAACATACAGTAGCTATCTCCTAGTTATCTTGGATGTTGGCATTACAGTTGCTGTAGTTCAAACTTGATGTTTGTTTTGGTTCTTTTTGGTCTGAAAACCCTACAGAGATGTTGCTTTATCTACATTAACAATGCTATTGTAAAATTAAATTCAGAAGGCAACCTGAGCACTGTCATGCAGATGTTGGTTGATGGTATAGGCTGTACCAACACCTTAGTTATACCCAACATGTCAGAAATAATTTTCAAGACTTTTGACCACTGTTAAATACAAATTATACAGAGGAATGGGGAAGGAAAGTACAGTTGTCTTTTGGTCTTTAACAAGATTGTGTGGATAGTGCTTTGGGTACTGAGAAAAGCGCTATATAAATGTAATGAATTATTATTATTTTTAAGATAAGGAAGACAGCCATGGACCTATTGTCAATGTGTTTGTACAATGGTGTGATCACTCTAATTTATGACTTAATATATCTAAGACAAAAGATATGGTTGCAGAATTCAGGTGCAATCCACGGTCTCAAATTTAAGTAAAGGGCAGGCAATGGTAGAGCACTGCAAATATCTGGGAACAATCATTGATAATAAACTAAAGTCTGATCTTAACACAGTGCAAATCTGTAAAAAAAGGGCAGTCATGACTTTTCTTTCTTAGGAACCTCAACTGTTTTTAAGTGGACAAAACCATAATTACATTTACTGAATCCATTGTTATTTTTACTTTTATCTGTTGGTTTGGCAACCACAGAAATAAGAATATAAATTATGTTAACAACATTATAAACATTTGCAGTAAAACTAATGGTTCACAGCACACCTCTATCAATGAAATGCATTGCGAACAGTTTAGAAAGAAAGCCAACTTAAATTTGTCAGGCAGTAGCCATCCTTTTTGCTCTAAATTCCAGCTGTTGCCAACAGGTTGCAGATTTAGTTTTCCAAAGGTAAACAGCAACTGCCCAGTTTCCTTATCAGATTTGCTTTGTACACCACTAATTTCTATGCAGATACCTGATGGTTCAACATTCACTCAAAATGTGGTGTTTATGCAAGAGAAACCTTAAGTCTGAGATGTTACAAGATAATCTTACTGTGTTATGTACCAGAATGAAGGATGCCACATACAAGACTTTAATCATGTAAGGGAGACAAAGAAGTGTGATTTGTAGTGGGGGTTTTAGAAGAAAATATGTGGGGCTGAGCTGTCAATCTGTTATAGCAGGCAGCTAGGAAGCTTCCCTGAAAATATGACACTTTATGGACAATTGAATGTTGCAGTGCTACTAAAGAGGTTTATACTGTGGTGACCTTAAAACAAATGTAAAGACACTACTGTCTTTGGAACCAATTCCACAGCTAACCTGCACTGTAAAAAAAAAATCTGTTGTTTTTACAAAAAAAAAAACCTGGCAGCTGTGGTTGCCAGAATAATTCTGTAAAAAATATGGTGAAGATGTGAACAACTTTACAGAACAACCTGTAAATTTTACACTTTAAAGCTGTTCTTTATTTAAAAAAAACACAATTTAAACTGGTAAATCCAACGGCTCTTTTCTGTTGAATTAGCATGACCACACTGCTATTAAACTGATTTTTTAGGTAAAATTTACATGCAGTTGTTGTTTATTTTACAATGAACCCCATTCAATTTTACTGTGATCATGCTAATTCAGCAGAAAAGAGCCGTTGGATTTACCAGTTTAAATTGTGTTTTTTTAAAATAAATAACAGTTTTAAAGTGTAAAATTTACAGGTTGTTCTGTAAAGTTGTTCACATTTTCACTGTATTTTTACAGAATTACTCTGGCAACCACAGCTGCCAGTTTGTTTTCATAAAAACAACAGATTTTTATTTTTTTACAGTGTACCAAACAAAATTGTTTAACTGTAAAAACATAATTTAAGACTGTCTAACTGAAAACTAACTTTTAACTGAAATGCTGTTTTAGTGTCTTTTGAAGTTTTAAAGAAAAGATACTAAGTTGCTTTTCCAATAATTTATTAACGTCAAAGCAGTGAAAAATGAGATGTCTTTGTTCAACATACATATTCCAATTACAAACTTTACAAACTTTAGAAAACAAATTAATGGTTATCTTATTGGAAGTGAAAGAAGAAAGATAAAGAGAAAGAGTGAAATAAAGAAAAATAGAGAAAGAGGGCAAGAAAGAAGGAAAGGACTTTCATTCTAAAAATGTCAAGAACAATTAAGGGGTTATTTTTTATGAAAAAATGTAAGAGTTTTTAAGGATTACTGCATTTCCTTACTAGAATACATAGAACACTTCATTAGAAGTCTGACTTCCTCTGGGTTTACATTAGTTTGCTGGGACATCGTCTTCAGTTTTTCTTCTACTGCTGGCTCTCTGGGGTCTCTCCAAGTGGCAGGAATTTTAAATCCCAGTTAATACACCCATAAGTGTCCTGGATTGCTGCTCTCTGTTCTGGAGGGACTTCATCTGTGTCAGACTCATCGCCACAATACTTTCGTTTTCTTATTTTTGGTGTCATAGACCGCCTCACATTCTCTATCTTATTTTGCAGTTGTTTGACCAGAGAGTGATACCCTGGCCCAATCACGTCTCCCTCTATTATGTCTTGCAAAGATTTGGGATACTTTGCCACCATCTTTTTGGCAACTTCAGTAGTGTTCCTTTTACTTATGCGAGAACTTTTACGCATCATCTCACAAACCACAATCCGGACCATCTCTCTTCTCATTCATGGACCTGGGGCCTCATGTATAACGCCGTGCGTAGAACTCACACTATAACATGGCGTAAGCACAAAAGCGGGATTGTGCGTACGCACAGAAAAATCCAGATGCAGGAATCTGTGCGCACGCAAAATTTCACGTTCTTCCACTACATAAATCCCGATCAGCGTGAAAAGTAACGCACGTGCACGCGCCTTCTGTCCCGCCCCAACTCCTCCCAGAATTACGCCTCTTTGAATATGCAAATCAATATAAATAGCCTCCTGTGAAAAGACAATGGGAAAAGCACAGGGGAAAATATAAGAATTTAAGAGAATACCAAGTGGAGGCAAAGGAAAAACCTACTATTTGTTGGTTTAAACAGTGGTATAATCAACAAAAGAAAGTTGATCGAGTGACAGAGTGTCGGAGAAACTCGAAAGATGAAGTTCACAAAGTCGCACAGTACCCGAAATAAAAAAGAAATCACATATCAAAGTCCCCGTGAAAAGGCGACTCGCAGCGGACCGTCTGAGTGTCATATGAAAGCTTATTAGGGTACAGACAAAAAAAATTGGCACACAGTGGGAAAAAAGCACGAAATGTCAATTTTAATCTCAAAATTTCCACTTTAATCACGTAGTTTATTTTGCCATTAAAGTAGAACATCATAAACTTCATCTTAAAATCGTTTATTTTACTAGTTTCTCAAGTAGCACGTTAAATGCTTTGTTCTGTATTTGATCTTCTATGTGCTCTATGTGTGTGAATCACTATGTGCTTCCGTTCTTTCTCCGACAGGACACAAAATCCATTACATTCGAGATATTACAGCTCTCTGAATAATTAAAATACTGAGATGTATATGTGATATCTTTTTCATGATGATAGCAATGAAAGCATGTTATTAAACATGGGAACACGGTGGCGCAGTGATTGTTCATATCTCACGCAAGAGGCTTGCTGCGCCATGTGCAACCTTCGATGAAATAATTTATTACAGAAGTACTGTCTCTTTCAAACGTACTTTTCTTTCTCCAAATACCCAATCGCCACACAATCAGCTCTGTAATAGACGTTAAGCAATCTGTAAGCTTAGAATGCTGATTCTTCAAAACTTTTAAGGAACATTGAAATATCTTCGTAGTACATGTTTAATTATTCTATCCGTCTATCCTTCCAGTGTTGCGTCAGCACCAGCAATAATACAGCGCAAGGCAGGAGCTATCCGTGAACCAGCTATACGCTGCAGCACCGTGTCTTCACATGTTTAATTATTAACAATGCAGATTATTTAAATGAAGTTAAAGTTTTATCTGTATAGTATAAGCAACATATTTTGCTGCATTTCATCTTAAAAATGATATTGTCATCATACGCGCTTTATAAAGTAGCGCAGGTTGTGCAATATTATAACTGTAGTGTAAGTTTACAGTGAGGTAATTGTACTTATAAGTACAAACAGTTCTACAAGGAGCACTTGATGGACTGATTGAGTGCGTTTATAGTTCTTGGGATGAAACTGTTTCTGAAACGTGAGGTCCGTACAGGGAAGGCTTTGACGCTTTTTGCCATGGTTGAGGTAGTGTGTACTTGAAACTGTATACCGATAATTCTCTTTCCGATCAGCTGCTGCTGTGATTCACACTCAGATACAGTGATATAAATACTCCGAGTGGTGCAGTGAGAGTAATATGGAAAAAGATGATCCGCAGTGGCAACCCTTAACGGGAGCAGCAAAAAGAAGAACAAGATGCAGTGAGCGTAACAACACTAAAGCAGTTATGGTATTTGGAATACTATGGCTATTCCCTGGACCATTATATTGCTACAGGTTAATTACAATCAGATGCATTACACTAATAAACAATATGAAGTTAATTTCAGTGTATTTATAAAGCCGCGTCAGGAATGTGGAGCTAAGAAAGAAAGGGTGATCACACAGGAACAGTAGCACTGCTTTGACGCTGTGTGCCGCCAGTCTGCAAAACCTAGCGGAGAAATTGCGTACGCCAAGGTATGAGTTACCGTGGAAATGTGCGTGGCTTTACGCCAAGTTTAGGTTTTATACATCGCGATTTGAGCGTGGAAACATTCGTACACAACATTTCTGTGCGTACGCACCGTTTATACATGAGGCCCCTGGTCTTTTTCCTCTCTTCAATGACTGCATCAGTTTCTCTGGGAACCTATCCCATGGTATAATAAAGGCATCCACCCAGTTTATATCAGGGCTTTGGCTGCTGCTGGAAGAGGCAGAGGTTGAACTGGGTGAAGGAGACTGTAAGGATGCGGGAGGTCCTGGTGTGGCGCCAACAGAAGAGCTGCTGCTTTCAGGAGTCTGGCCTGCAAAACACATACACACATATGCAAAAAGAATTATCAGGAACACTATGTTTCTATATTTCTGATTGATCTTTTATGCAGGCTGCTTTAGGTACTGGTTGCATCCTGAACTGCAATACTTACCTTACATATTAGCTTCCAAGCAGCATGGACTTTCCTGGCTTGAACTGGGCTCAACGCCAACAGCAAATCTGCTTCCTCAATAAACTGAAAATCATTATCTCCACCCCAAGGGATCGCAAGTTTTCTTCTAGAATATCTTTTGTGACTTCTGGAAGGTCAGGCAAGAGATCAGTGATGGCGGTGTGTAGAAATGTTTGCTCCAAGTCAGTCATTTCTGGAATCAAGGAAGAATGACACCAGTTTTGAAGATTACAAATAAAAGACAGGAGTAATTAAACATTTATTCAAGTAACACTGTACATATATACTGATAAGTGGAACCTCTGCTTTGAGTATATAACGTGAGTGAGGATTTGCAATTTTTATTTCTGTACAACTAAAAGTAAAAACTGCTGTCACATTCATATTTTTCCAATAGTATTTTATTATTTTTACTAAGCATACATATGCATTTTGTTTCTCCACCACACTGGCCAAGATTGTATTTATTTTGACAATAAACTGTGTTTCAGTGGAATGACTTGGTGCATGTTAAGAATGTATGAGGGTAACGGTAAAAAATCTATCAAGTCATTAATGTTATAACACCGCAACCTTGTGTTCTGTTTTGTCACCGAGTACAGGTGGTATTCAGAATTATAGTCCGCATTATGTATATCCATCACAAAATACACGCCTGCATCATTTTGAATTAAAATAATGAGAAGTTCCCCAAACTTCATTGACTCCTCATTGTTTGACAAAAGGAAATTGCCTTTTTTATATGATGTACCTTTATACAGTATGTCTGTGAAGACACAAGTATTGTTTTCTGAAAAGCCAAAATCACTCACTGCATGTTTAATTATGTCACTGTAAAGGTTGGGGTAAAAAATACAACTATTTTTAACTTGCAGCAGCTCACTGCACCCTGGCCCAGCTGAAAGATATGCCTGAAACATCTGATGTCTTTCAGATAAAGTTAAGCAGATGTTTTTAAAGTTTTTCAAATGTCTGGCACATTTCTTGAAGTAGCTGTGTTTACTTTCAAAACGCATTCTCCATAATCTGATCAAGGGACCAAATTTCAAAATTAATGCTGGATTGTGCCGCAAGAAATGGTGTTTTGGTTTTAGTGGACTCTCAGGAAATAAACAGTTTCTTGAGTCCAGATATTCTTGGATTATAATGTCAAGATAGGCTACCTGTGGCAACAAAGTCTTTTGTGCACAAATCATATTAATAATATCTTTAAGTTGTAGAGTTAACTGCCACACATCATCTTCTGGATTTTGCACTTTGTCACCAATTAATACAGGCAGCAACCTTAAGAAATTCCAATTCTGAATGGCTTGACCCGAAAGCTTGGACACCTCAGAACCTGACAGCACATGGCTTTGCGAGAGTGTCATATCCTTTGTACCTGAACTGCTTGATGCACCGGTTCAAAAGCGAATATGTAAGCCATTTCTTTTTTAATGAAATGCTTCAAGTATAGTGCAACATCATAGGATAGGACACCCTCAAATATGTCATGGCCTAAACAAGGTGGTAGACCAGGCTGGCAAACATGAAAAGATTTCAGAACATTGAAAACAGAGTTTATCTTTATGCCTTTGATATCTTGACTGTCTTCAGCTTGTAGATTATCAACAGCAGAATCATAACTTTCAGGGGTGCGCTGTGGACCACATGCATTTGGATCATCACTATGAAACTCACTTTGCGTGATTTCACAGTACCTGCGAATGACTGCGAAAGTACCGAGAATGACTAAAGTTTTCAGCAAACCCACCAATGCTGTGTGAACCCAAATTGTCCCCTGCAATACAATACAGCGCCCCTTTCACCTTTTCACCTGTGTCTATAGTGATTCCATTTTCCTCCAAATCTTTTAAATCCAGTAAAATCTCTGAGAAAACCCTGGCACTTCCAAATTGTTTTAGGTCATCCTCTCTACACAGTAAGACAAGGAACATGTGATCAGTATTGGACCGTACATGAGCAGGTAAATTTGCCACAGAAAGATAGACTGCGACAACTTTGTGTTTTTTTCTAGCAGAGCCAAGGGGATTGACAATTTAAAAAGCATCCTGGTACAGAATTAGCTTCAGGCATCCTGGATTTTCAATGAAGAACTGGTTGGATCTAAAGTTTTGTCCATCATTTATGTCACCAAAATAATCGGAGTCTGTTTCACAATACTGTTGTGACACTGAATTCTTCCATAATTCTGATTCTAATAAGCTACCTAATGTTTGCATCACAGGTATGTAGTAAGCAAACCTTTGTGTCATATTTTCATCATTTCCTAATGTTACTTTTTTAGGCTCTATGTATTTGAACATCTTTTTAAACACTTGAGCTCTTGAATAGGTTGTTCTTAGTGGTCCCTGATGACAAGACAGAGTACAGATCTGATTCCTTCATACAATCACAGATTTTAACAATAGCATCATCTGTTAGACACATGTCCTTTTTTAAAAGTGAATGTAGTTTACTTAAAGTGTAATCATGTCCCAACTCATACACATTGTGCAGCTCTTCAACAATTGTCTGTATTGTTGAAGTTGGAAGAAGGAACTGCCCTTGCAGTTTTAGGTAGAATAAGCATACATTTCTAAGAAAGGTCTCACTGAAATTCTGAGGCAAACCAAGGAAATCAGAGTCTAGATTGAGTGAAAAAGAGAAACAAGAGATAAGGAAAGTGCTTTGAAATAGTAATATGAGATGCTGTAAGCTGATTATTCTAACCACTGAAACCATCCCAAAGCAGGAAAGAACGTTTTCCCTCCCTGTCCTGAAAGGGAAGATTCTGAGACAAGTTTTCTGTTTAAATATAACAATTGCTGTCTGGGCTTTGTCTCATAAAAGGTTATTGAAGCTGTCATTGAAATACTGTATCATTTGAGTTTCAGATGTAAACTAAGCTTTAGCCCAGAAGAGGATTATATGAAAAGGCTCCTTAATTAATCACCAAATACATTTTCCTGATTACAGCTACTTCCTGAATCTGCAATGGATTACCTTTTTATTGCAGGTGCTGTCTCCAACCACAAGAACATTTGTTTTGTGTCTCTTAATAACTGAAATAAAATGTTATGTATTTCTCATCTATCCATCTATTTATTTTCCAGACCACTTATCCAGAGCAGTGTCTTAGGGAATCTGGAGCCTCTCAACAAATCATCAGCATACATCCGGCTTAAGGCAGGAACAATCCATCTCAGGCTGAACACATACACAAAACACTAGGGGCAACTTGAGCATTGCCAATCCACCTAATCTGCATGTCTTTAAAGTTCTTTATATTGTGAAAGTGTTTAGTGTAATTTTGTTTAGGAAAGAGCAGATTTAATTCTTGTTTAGAATCTGTTTGGTTTATTGAATTTATTTATTACTCGTTATCTGGTACCCAGAAGTCTGACTCAAACTTTAAAAGTCTTCCCTAGTCAATAAATATGTGGCAGATGGTTTAAATTGTTCCAGCAAGAATCTTGACATATGATAAATGCAAAGGCAATGTATCTGAGTAATTGGTAAGTTGATAGTGTGCTGTTGTGTCTTTTAAAATCATCTTCAAGATTTTATTACAGATTTGTTGATTAAACTCTAAAACAATTGTTGAATATGTTTAAACCATTAAATTCTTTTGCAACATCAGAACATTTCTGAAACAAACTCTTTCAAGATTCCCTTATTTTGCCATAGTAAGCATGGCAACTTCTTACTCAGTTATATTATTCTACATTTTCAGATCTTTCATTTCTATGTCTTTACATGCGATTTCCAAATCTCATGATATGTGTTTTTCCTTTCATCAGTGGTATTTTCACCTTTCTTTCTTTCTCTTTCTTTCTTTCTTTCTTAAATACTTTTTAACACTAGAATTACTAAAGCCTACCAAAAAACTTATAAACCCGGCCCTCCTTAAGTTCATTCGCACCTCTCCATCAGAGTCTTTTGTGTTGTAAATGTGTCGATCAACACAAGCAGCAGTGTAAATTTATGGTATTTATAAAGGTTAGTGTTTTTTTTTATTATTCAGTCTTATTCAGTCAGTTATGTTCATGCTCGCTCCGATATGGCATTGCTGTTTATAAATAAAGATGTGGTATAGCAGAAGTGAACTCAGATGAGGATGAGAGCTCTACATCAGAGAAAGAACAGACGCGAGCTGTGACTGAGAGAATAAAACGGAATTAAAAAAAAAACAACAACCTTTACAAATACCATAAATTTACACTGGCTGTTACAGACTCAAATCAAATGTATGTTTTTATTCTATAATAGCAAGAATAAGTGCAGCTCATTACTCAAAACAGAGGCATCTGGGATCGAACCACAAACGTCTTGATTATGAGTCAGCAGTTTTTACCGCTGCACCACCAAACAGGCCATACTAAGGATGTGTCACTGTCGCACCCTAAAGCAAGTTCTTTAACTTCTCTACATTTTGTCAATTATTACTAAAACATGAAAAATGTTTCTGTTTTAACAATGCGTTTACATAGATTGTTGTAGACATGGAACACACGTGAAATGCATGCATTCCGAATAACAATATATTATTTACCCTATACAACTCCCAGCAACTCACAGCAGGTAAACAGACTTGAGCTGAGAGAACTTTCTGCCCTTTCTGCGTTGGTGGGGGGATGGGATAGCAGGCTGCTTGCTGCTTTTACTGATCGACACATTTACAACACAAAAGACGCTGACAGACAGGTATAAACGGATTTAAGGTGGACCGGGATAACGTTTTTTTGTAGGCTTTGGTAATTCTAGTGTTAATTGACTATGTTGTCTGTTTTTAGGTTTAAATTCCTCCCTTGCATTGGTACATCCATCTTGTTTTTTAATGTACCTGATGATAGTACTCACTACAGAAGGTGATAAAAGAAATATTGATAAAAACGTTCAAGCTAATAACAGTAAGAGTCACTGTAGTGGTAAGTCATACTGAGTCTCAACTTAAGAGACCCAAGTTAAGTTTTCATCTTGGCCACCATCTACACTCTTAAAAATAAAGGTGCCAGAGCAATGCCATAGAGGGACCATTTTTGGTTGCAAAAAGACCCATCCATTTTATTTATTAATATCTATAACAGGTCCATACACTAAACAACTATTAGGTAACAGATTTGTGAAATTCCAATGGGTAATACATACAATAACACTTTCCCAAGTCCAAATTTTCTTAATCTGTCAGTGTCCTGCTAGGTAGCTTAATATACTGTACATTAAAGATGTCAGTTTTTTGTACATATTAGTAAGTTTTTCAAAGCACTAAGAACCAATTTCATATTCAAAGAACACTTTCCTGAATAAAATGGTGCTTTGTCAAGCAACTGTGCTACAAGGAACCACATAACCCAGTAAAGGATGATAAAGTGCTATTAAATAACCATTATTTTTAAGATTGTATATGAAGTCTGGAATTTATATTATTTTCAGTAAAAACTTTTCCGGCTGCTTAAAGTTCTTTCCATATCTCAGTAAAATGTTTATTGGGTTAACTGATGTCCTTAAATGACCCTGGTATGAATAAGTGCAGTATTAGCATAAGTATCCTGTGATGGACTGGCATTCTTCCTTGTTCCAGGTGCTTCTGGAAAAGGGACTGGAATCTCATGAATCTATACTGGACTAAGAGGTGTGATAAAATGGCTAGAAAAATGGATGACTGTTTAATTTTATTATATTTAAAAAGTACACTTACTTAACAACTGATGAGGAGAACCAACCACTTTTTGATGTTGCATCTAACACAACTTTAGTTCATATTTGCCTTCAAATTAGTGAACAAGTTTGTTTATTTTTTTAAATTAAATATTTTTTTAAAGAGATCAGCATTGGAAGCAATATAAGATTTGCTGTTTTGTAAAAAGAAAATAAATAAAACAAAACTCATAATTAACCCAACGGGACAAAGATATAGCTGACAATTTACTTATTATATTTCCATAACTGATATACTTTTAAATATTGTTAAGGTCCTAAGACTTTTGACAGATGTGCAGACAAAGCAGAAATGAATGACATTACCCCCTGCAGATTCATGCGGAAGCCTTTCATCAGACAAAACCACATGCTGCAGTTGGCAATCAAAGTGAAAATTTATTTTGGTAGCAGTTGCACACGGCAGTAATTATCTTATCATAAGAGAAAAGGTTAGAGATAAAGTGACTGCTGCACTAGACACCCACTGTGAGGATAATTGAGAATCCCTATGGTTCTTTCATTACCACATTTAATAATTGGTAAATAACTGAGTGCTTGAGAAAGAAAGACTGAATGACCTATTAAGTGGTGCTACAAACAAGAGAACAGGTTATATCGCCTTTGAGATAAACACATCAAACATCTATAATTCACAAATGAACAGTTTTTGAAAACTTCTGTGACTGTGTAAAAGTTTAATTTGTTATTTCAAAGTTAATATTACTATAGTGCCATTCAGCAAATTGATATTTCAACTGATATTTATACAGTATTTAAATACTGTATAAACTTAGATTCAGTGTGCAGCCACTCTGAACTGATTATTGGTATATTTTTTACAACTACTACCTATTCATCCATCCATGCATTTAATACACCTTCTTAATCCAATATAGTGGCACAAGAAGATGCAGTCTGGCAGCATGGGGTGTAATGCACGAATCAATCTATGATGTGGGGCAAAGATCAGTGAACCTACTGTAAAGACCTTGCAAAAACACAGAGACTAAATAAAATCCACACCAAAAGAGACCCAGAAAGGACTAAAACAGGTTTCTGCAACTGTGAGGCAGCAAAACCAGGCTATAATTAATGCAGCACATACACTCAGTGTCTACTTTCATAGGTTTATCAAAACTACCTAGTATTGGCTTGGACCCACTTTAGTCTAAAGAACAGCTTAAATTCTTCATGGCATAGATTAACCAAGGTGATGAGAACACTCCTTAGGGAAAATCATGCATGTAGATTCTTCAACAACACATTATTTTGTAAACCTCTCAGTTTACTTTCTCTGAAAGGTGCTCTACTGGATTGAGATGTGGGGACTGTGCAGGCCATAGAAATAATGAGAAATCCATTCTGTTCATGGAACCAGCCTAAGCTGATGCTTGCTTTGTGACATGGCACAGTTTCCTGCTTTACGCACCCATTTGAAAAAGGGTAGACTATAGCTATACTACTATGTAAAATCCCTTTACTCTGTTTGCACACTTGTTTAGTAATTTGTATGGTAAGGATTTTTTATATGAAATGTTAAGGTTCAAGTTGTTTATTAGGCAAAAGAGTACTGGATTCTATTTATTCATCATATATTACTATTAAGTACCTGTGAAAATGTTTATGTCAAGCAATATAATATTATAAATAAATGATTAATGTACATCATTTACAGTATAAAACCACAGTTATTCACTCATTTACACATAGTAGTAAAATGCGAGGACACTGTGATAATCAAAAACATCTGATTTTAGGGCACTTCAGCATTACTGAAGTCATTTCAATGGAGTGCTTATATACAGAGTGTGAACTTATCAGTCTTCAGATTTTTAAATCTTCCCAATATCAATGTAGTTGCAGTAAAAAAAATAATCTAAAAATTTTAGAAAATCTCTGCCATTAGACATGAATATTTCTACAGATGCTAGAGAAACAATAAAAAAGAATAATAGTTTGGAATATGGATCATACTACCCCTTCTTTAAGCAACATATTGCAATTTGTTGGCTTTTTATAAAAATGTTTCATTATTTTTTTTGTTTAAATCCTTCTCTGGGTCATGTGTTAAATTTATTATTATTATTATGTGTTAAAGGAAATTTTTAGACTAATGACACATAACATTCATGGATAAGATGCAACACATACTATATATCCAAGAAGTTTTCAATTGATTGGACATATATAAAGGCACAAAAGATGCTGAGCTCCATTTTAAGTCTGTTTCTCTTATGTGCCTTCAATACCATTCAACCATCACTATTAAGGGGTAAGGTCAGGGATATGCAGGTGGATGAGCCTACAGTGTCCTGGATAATGGACGACCTGTCAGACATGCTACTGTTTGTGAGGCTTAAGGACTGTGTGCACCACAGGGAACAATCCTGTCTCCTTTTCTCTTCACTCTGTACACTTCAGACCGTAAATATAACACTAGGTCATGTCACTTGAGGAAATTCTCTGAATATTCTGCACTTATGGGGTATAATAATAAAGGTGATGAGAAAGAGTGCAGAACTCAGATGGTGAACTTTGTTTTTTGTTGCAAAGAGAATTGTCTGCATCTTAGCATCAGCAAAACTGGGGAACTTGGTTTGACTTTTGCAACACCATTCAAGTAGTGGATGTCAAGTTGGTTAACTCCTACAAGTATTTGGGGGTCCACATCAATGACAGGTTGGACTGGTCTTGCAACATAAAGTAACTAAAAGCAAACAGGACAGAGCAGACTCTTTTTCCTTAGGAGACTGTGTTCCTTTAATTTGCTAGTGACATCCTCCACATCTTCTGCAACTCTGTGATGGCCAGTGCAATTTTGTACACTGTAGTGTGCTGATCTGGTAACATCACTTCAACAGAAGCCCACCAAATTAACAAGCTAATTAAAAGGGCAGGCTCAATTATGGAATACACACTGGACCCCCTGAAGGTAGTAGCAAAGGACAGAATTAAAACAAAAGTGAGTGCCATTATGAACAAGGCTGCACATCCTCTCTCTAACACACTAGCATTGATATCTTTCAGCCAACAAATTACTGATCAGAAGGGTGTCAAGAAACACTACTGGGGCCCCTTTATACCAACAGCAACATACATGCATAATTGCTCACTGTGACAATGACTGCCATGTCAGAAGTTTTCTTTCTTTTGTATTACTGGTATGTGCTCAGACCATAGTGTATGGATCTGTCTATCTATCTATGAAATTTACATTTTCTCCTCATATTCTTCTAAGTTTCTAATTTAGTGTAAAGGCAAATTCATCTAACAACTCTAAAATGACTCATGGTGAGTGAGTGATGTGTCTTCCACAAAACAAACTAAAAGTTTTTCAGGGAAACAGGTCAGGATCTAACAAAGTAAATGTAAACCAAAAGGTCTTCTTTACATCAAATATGCCTTAGTATTCACTAGAATAGAACCTACTTTGCTTTCTAGTCTTACTAAGTAGCTTCTTATAACTGTCTTACTAGATTTTTTTTTTGTAAAACAATGTAGCAGATCACCAAAAATAAATGACAAAGAAAATATTGCCATATGACTAGATATTTTTGTAAGCTGCATAGATAACCACAGTACAATTAAAAAAGATTGCTAAACTGAGGGTTCAGGGTGACTGATTATGATTATGAATAGAAGTGTGAGACTGTAGAAAGTGAACGAAATTCAGATGGGGTATAGTCAGAGGTGTGTTCCAAGAATAGCAAGTTTAACCTCACAACTTTGTGTGTTTTATTGTACAAGGGTGTTGTACCGTTTCAGCCATTATGAATGTAGTGAGAAATCAAGCAAAATGACACCTTTTATTGGCTAACTTTGTATGAGGTACCATCCCATCCACAAGAACTGTACTTTCACTTGGGAAGAACAGATTGAGAAGTTTTTTACAATGTCAATGTCAATTTATTTATATAGCACATTTAAAACAACATAGTAATGCTGTGGTCAAAGTGCTTTACAATAATAGAATAAAAGAAAAACAAAACAGTTAACATAAAACATAAATAGAAATAAAATATATGAACATAAAATAAAATACATAATAAATAGAAGTAATGTTATATACATAAAAAATAGAAGTAATGTTATATAATCACAAAGAGGAAACCATCAGTACTACTGAAGGTCACGGAATGCAAGTGAATAGAAATGAGTCTTTAATCTTGTTTTAAACAGTTCATTTGTAGACGACTCCTTTATGTGATGAGGTAAAGCGTTCCAAAGGCGAGGTGCAGCAGCTGCAAAAGCCCTGTCCCCCTTGGCTTTACACTTGGTACGAGGTACGAGGGACAACCAGAGACAGCTGACCAGAAGATCTAAGCACTCTAGATGGCTGATGTAAAACACACAGTTCAGATAAATAGGCAGGAGCAAGCCCATGTAAAGATTTAAAACCTAGCAGCAAGATTTTAAAATCAATTTGAAAACTGACAGGCAGCCAGTGTAAAGAAGCTAAAATAGGAGAAACAGAGTCATACTTTCTTGCCCCAACCAGAAAGCGAGCGGCAGCATTTTGGACCAACTGTAACCTGTGTATCAGGGATTTGTTAATCCCAGAATACAGCGAGTTGCAGTAATCGAGGCGAGAAAAAATAAACGCATGAGTAGCTATCTCAAGATCCCTAGAAGATAAAAAAGGCTTTATCTTAACTAATAGACGAAGTTGGAAAAAGCAACTCTTGACTACAGAATTTACTTGTTTCTTAAAAGAGAAGTTACTATCAAAGGTAACACCAAGATTGCGGACTTGAGGTTTGGAAAAGACAGAGAAAGAGCCGAGAAGTCCAAGACCAATTTGGGCTTTAGCTGATGGACTCACTATAAGCACCTCCGTTTTATTTTGATTTAGATCAAGAAAATTATTAGCCATCCAGGATCTTAGTTCAGACAGACAGTTGTGGAGTTTATTTGTTGTAGAGTTGCAGACAGGAATATAAACCTGAGTATCATCAGCATAGCAGTGAAAAGAAATGTTAAATTTCCTAAAAATCGCTCCAATAGGATGAAGGTATATAGAGAATAAAATAGGACCCAAAATGGATCCCTGAGGAACACCATATTTAAGAGGAGCAGTAGATGAAGAAGAGGAATTAAAAGTCACTGAAAAGTGTCTACCAGTTAAATATGACCTGAACCAGTTAAGAGCAGCCCCTTTAAGCCCAACAAGATGTTCAAGCTGCAACAGCAATATCCCATGGTCAATAGTGTTAAAGGCAGCGGACAGGTCAAGGAGGAGAAGGACTGCCACATCGATTTTGCTGACAAAGAAACTGGTCACATGAATGAACAATGCTATTTAATCCCATCGCAGAGTGAGGGTGAATGACAGCATTAATTGAATTAAATAAGACCAAAGGATTCTTTGAGTGACGGGATACTAAATCGTCAAAGAAGTTTTGTTTCGTTATCTTAACTTCAGCCTGGAAATTGAAAAGAGAAGTCCTAAAAATCTGTTTAGAGACAATCAGTCCATCTTTTTTCCAACGCCGTTCAGCAGTTCGACAGGCGCGGCACAGTGATCGTGTATTTTCATTTAGCCAGGGAACAGGTCTACCCTTATTACTGCGTATCTTGGGCGGAGCAATTGAGTCTAAAACCATTTTACAGGAAGAATTTAATTTTACGACAGAATCATCGATACCATTATTTTGGTCATGCACATAAAGACTAGAGAAAATGATTTTAAAATCAGATATAATAGAAGAATTTAAAAAGCGTGAACAGCGTGGGGGATAGATATTAGTCGTTACATCAACAGTAATATTCAGATCCATCATTATAGAAAAGTGATCAGTAAAAGGAACATCACATAAATCAATATTATTCACTGAAATATCACGAGTTAGAACAAGATCGAGGGTGTGACCAAGAGAGTGGGTTGCCGTATTAATATGCTGTATAAAATCAAATGAGTTCAATAGTGATAAAAAGTCATTGACCAAAGGTTTTGATTGACAACAAACGTGAATGTTGAAATCACCAACAATAAATACTTTGTCATGAGAGAGGATGATATCAGCCAAGAGATCAGAGAATTCAGAGATGACAATACAATGACAATAACAACAATTAATCTATTGTACAGCTCAAAAAAGGCTTTAACTAGTCTTGTTTTTTGATAGCCCCCCAGCCTTGACTCCCTTAGAAGACAAGAGAAAAAACCATTATTGGGAAAAAGTGGACGACATGTTGGGAAAGGCAATTCAAAGAGAGACCCCCATTCAGGTAGATTGGGCGTGCAATGGGTGTCAAAAAATGGGGAATATACAATACACAAAACAGAATACAAGTAATCTTCTTCACAGACCTTGATGGACAATCTATCATTGCCAGAAATACAATAAAATAGTAAAAACTACTTTTTTCTTATACAGCACTCCTCTCAATTTGTTCACACAATTAGAAAGCAATTCAGGGATGAAATTAGCCAAGGTGCTTTCCCATGCATAGATGTAAGCTCTGTAATGTTAATTCATGGGAATTTACTTTGAGGGTTTTATTGCTGAAAGCAGGGCTTTTTTATGACAGTATGCACCGGTACAGTGTAACAGCACCTCAGCTGCAACAAATGGTCGTGGCATCGACTAAACATTAAATGATTCTGTTACCAATTGTGTGCTGTCCTTAGGTCAAAAAAAAGTTGGGGACATGTGTAGTAAACTACAGATATCTGAAAAAGACACAATTCATGGATTCCATCAGTGCCTCATTGAAAAACAATCCAAAAAACTGCAACCTCTATTGCATGCTCTTAGTTGTATTCCCCTTTCATTAAGTGAGTGCAAATGTGAATTTTCAGAAATTAATCTAATTGTTATTCTAATAAGAGTCTTGTTACTGTCAAGCACTGTTTCCGCACTTCTCTTCATACGATTGGTTGGCCCTCCACTCACATACTTCGATCCTCCAAGATACGTTAATTCATGGCTGTTATGAGGACGACAATCAGCCATTGACTTTCAAAGCAAAGAATGAATTAGAAACACTGTATTTGATGAAACATGCAAAAAGTTTGGAATTTTCTTTAAAACTCAATCGAATTAAGCACTGATTGCTTTGCATGACTTCATTTTGGTAGAATGTAGAGCTCGATATTAACTTGCGGTTGATATTCTTGTGATTTCAGAAATTCTGCATTTTTAATTTTAAATGTCAAGCAAAATAATATGCAGTACAGTACATTTGATAATTTGTCATTTTTAAATTTGAAATGTTACGCTTTCACCAAATAAAGAAAACGTGTCGCTAGTACTCTCTGCTTCTATATATCTTCGCAGTACCTTAAACTTGATCCAAACTAAACCGTTTTGTTTACAAAAAAGCACTGATTTCAACTATTCATTTTAATGTACTTGGGGTATCTGCCTATATAAGATGGAACACGGAAAGCTGTTGAGTTTTTTAATTAAATATTTTTTTAAAGTTTGGAAGTTTTTTTTAGTAATTATTTTTTCAGTAGAAAACTGTTACAGCTGCAATGCCCAGTAAAGCAGTGTGTCATACAAATAAACAATGAAAAACTTCCTTAAATTGTTTTTTCCTTAAATTGTTTTTTCCTTTTATTCCTACTCAGTTAAGAGTACCAGAATCTTCTTCATTTTACCTTTTGAACTTTCTGAAACAAATTTTTAAAAAGTGTATGGGTTGCCCCAGCTTAATAAGGCTTCTGACATTGAATATAAACACTTCATGCATGACCATATATATGCAAGTAGACATACATGGAAATTATGCCTATTGTTTCACAATGCACCCTTGATAACACAGGATATTATAAGAACCAGGAAGCATTTATGAAAAAGAAGAATGCTAAAAAAGAAAAAAATGACTGAATTTGTCAAAAACAGCTGTCAAACAAAGTCAAACAACCCTTGTTCCTGACCTCTTTACATACCAAAGTTTTCTTATGCTTTACATAGTTATGTTTCTCTGTGTACCACATGCCCAGGTTGTGCTTCCACTGCTGTTTCCATATGACTGCCTGAGTTTCCTTCCTCAGATAAGACCAGGTTTCCATGTCTTACTCATAAACAAGGCTCCATGTTAAACATCAGTACGCTCTTACCCAGAAATTTTGTTGTTTTTGTCTATAATTGTTCCTCTTATACTAAGTAATTGATTACTTTTTATTTGTTGCTCCCACTTAACAAAATGTTTTCCTTAGTTATTTTTCTCAACAAAAAACATTTTAGTTATCATACAACTAAACTTTCTTTTCTCCTTTAATCTATCACATTCTAAAGTTTCTCTTTAACTCTCTATGAATTTCTTTACTAGCTAAAGCCCTTCCCTTAATCCCAAAGAACTTTGAAACCTGACACCTGACACAGTTAGGAAAACATTAAAACATGTCAAAACTTTCTTCAAAAAAATAAATTTCAGTCACAAAAATGCTTGCCACTTGCTTCATGTAAAACAGCTTCTGTGATGTCATGCTCTGATTTATGCATACATGGCGTGATGATGTCCCATGGCACAGCAACACTCTGTCTCTGCTGCTTCCAATTATGTTATTAACTGTCAAAATCTTAAACATGAAGATAAAAACAGAACAAAGGAAAGGAGAAAACTGAGAAACAAGAACAGACAACATGAAAATGCACTCAGACACTTGTATATTCTGAAAATCAGGGCTTACATATTAAATAGTTTGGACATTTTAGCATGAGGGCTCACGAAATATGAAAATTATGTAATATGGAAAACTTGACTGGGACAACAACAAATGGGCTTGCTTTTTACGTAAACAATGAAATATGGATGTATATATTATACTATTTATCTTAAAAATATATATATATATATAAAAATAAGAAAGAAAAACTAAAGAGCTGAAAATAAACATGACAAATGTAATGCACATTCCAGAAAACCGAGTTTAGCTACTTAATATAAATGATGTAAACTATTAGAATACAAGAGGCATTTACATATTGTTTGACATTTAATTTTATTAAAATTGGAATTTCACATCTTCTGATATTGTATAACCTAGGTATGTACAGTAAATGTTTTGAGTCTGTGTCTTCATCATTTATCCAGTGTTCATCTGCTTCAGTCTCCTTAATCCAATCTTCATCTATCTGGCCAAGGTGTCTATTTATTATTGTTTATTATCTCTATTGGCTTCTCTAGTGGCCCATCTTAAAGCTACTTTGACTTTAATTTATCTTTTTTTTAAATTTTACATCTATTTCTCTTAAAGATGATCTTCAGAATAATATTCAGAACATTGCTCATCGGACTTTTGGCTCTGTAATCTGAGGAGACTGTTGTTACTGCTTTTTTTAGGTAATACATTGATCCCTCGCTATATCGCGCTTCGCCTTTCGCGGCTTCACTCTATCGCGGATTTTATATGTAAGCATATTTAAATATATATCGCGGATTTTTTGCTGGTTCGCAGATTTCTGAGGACAATGGGTCTTTTAATTTCTGGTACATGCTTCCTCAGTTGGTTTGCCCAGTTGATTTCATACAAGGGACGCTATTGGCAGATGGCTGAGAAGCTACTCAACTTACTTTTCTCTCTCTCTCTCTCTCTCTTGCGCTGACTTTCTCTGATCCTGACGTAGGGGGTGTGAGCAGGGGGGCTGTTCGCACACCTAGACGATACGGATGCTCGTCTAAAAATGCTGAAAGATTATCTTCACGTTGCTACCTTCTGTGTGCAGCTGCTTTGTGAAGCGACATGCTGCACGGTGCTTCGCATACTTAAAAGCTCAAAGGGCACATATTGATTTTTTACTTTGTTTTTCTCTGTCTCTCTCTCTCTCTCTCTCTCTCTCTGCTCCTGACAGAGGGGGTGTGAGCTGCCGCCTTCAACAGCTTTGTACCGGCGGTGCTTCGCATACTTAAAAGCCAAACAGCCCTATTGATTTGTTTGCTTTCCTCTCTGTTTCCTTTGAAGAGGAAGATATGTTTGCATTCTTTTAATTGTGAGACAGAACTGTCATCTCTGTCTTGTCATGGAGCACAGTTTAAACTTTTGAAAAAGAGATAAATGTTTGTTTGCAGTGTTTGAATAACGTTCATGTCTCTCTACAACCTCCTGTGTTTCTGTGCAAATCTGTGACCCAAGCATGACAATATAAAAATAACCATATAAACATATGGTTTCTACTTCGCGGATTTTCTTATTTCGCGGGTGGCTCTGGAACGCAACCCCCACGATGGAGGAGGGATTACTGTATTCTAAAATCTGATTCATCCTTCTTTGATGGTATATATCCACTGTTAAATTTACACTTTTTTTTGTTTTATTATGCTCATCATTATAGTGTGCTTTCCACATCTCTGTAGCTAGAGCATAATTATCACTAGTCCCACCATTATTTTTATTTTTAGAACTTTTTCAACTTTTGACTTCATAATTTGTAAGCTTACACTGTCAATTCTTGGTAGTCTTCCACTTCCAAAATAATACAGTTTGCTAACATATTCAGTCTATTTGTTGTTAACTTTATCTGTCTCAACTTCCCATCATTGTCACAACTGCTTCCACTTATGTGTTTATGCATTTCCTTTGACTTGCCTTCTCTATCAAGGTCTTCAATTTCACTGCACTTTTAATTCCACCAGGCTTCTTTTGCTTGTTTCCACTTGTACCTAACCCTGTTATATACTTTAACAAATCTAACAGTCCCTTTGCATTTTCTTTGGGTGTTCATTGTTTCAAGAATTTCATGCCATCCAAAATATTTCCTTTGATTTATTTTTCTTTTTGAAGTACTTTCCTTTCAGCTTTCACCTTTCCCTTTTTCATGTGTCCATTTTTCTTCAGTTATTTCAGTCTCAGATTCTTCTGTTTCTTCTTTGTTAAGTATATCAAAGTATTTTAGAATACACATTACAAATATTACTAAATACAGTACAGCTTGTTTTACCAGATTCCTATCTAGCTGAATATCAAAATAATATTTTCTTGTCTCTTATATTTTATAATTTGAAAGTCTTTTTGAGAGTGTTTGAGAATATTTTGGAACATATTTTTTGTGGCCTTGTGTAAAAAAAGAGCAACAAAAAAGAGCAAAGGACTAGGAGACAGAGTAACTAGAGAACAGTGTAAGCATAATTATTAGAAAGGTGTGGGTCAAATGGCCAAGAAAAACAAACATATCACTATCAACAAAGTAAAAAACATCAGGCAAAAATCTTGGACAACAGACAAAGGCAAAATGCCTTAAACTTGAGTAATAATTCCTATCCCTAACCAAGCCTAACAATAAGAGCTTTGTTGATTTATAATTTTATACAAAGCTTAAAAGCTGAATGTGCACCACCATCTTAAATAGAATGTGCTGATGAGATCAAGTCCATTAGTGAAGCGTATGATAGTGTCACAGAGCAAGACAAATAAATTATACATCTGGAAACAGCTGTGAATGAATTTGGTTTAAATGTAGGTGGAAACAATAAGTGAGTTCACTGAAGGTGACATTTCTAAATGAACAAGTAAGCCAGCGATTCTCTATAGAGAATCGTAAATCCAAGAATGGCAATCAGTTTCTGTTCCGTCCGATATCTGGATGGATGACATATCATGGAGGGTGGGTGCGTCTGGGGAAATGTCATTTAATTAAATAAGCATATCTGTACTAAAGCAGTTTCGCTTTGTGGAGACGTGATTTCGTTGCCTTTGCTGACACCGACGGCCGGCAGAGTGGAGCACAGCAAGTTTAGTGTACAGGTTGTGTTGTTCGTGTGCCAGCCACGGAGTTTGGGAAGCGTACTGACTCTGGGAAGCCACTGCATTTGACTCTGGGGCGTGCGCCACGGCGCAGAACGTATGTGCCTCGGTGGACAGCTGCTGTGTGATGAAATATCATGGAGGGTGGGTGCGTCCTGGGACAGTTCATTTCAACGCGCTTCTGTTATTGGTTTTCTTCATGCGGTGGTGTGGGCGGTCACGTACGGGCATATGTAACATATGCTAAGGTAGCTACTTAGACCCTGGATGGATAGATGGATGGAGTAATTAAAAAGGTACTACGAAGATATTTTAATGTTCCTTAAAAGTTCTGAAGAATTGTCATTCTAAGCTTACAGATGGCTTGATGTTTATTAAAGAGCTGATTGTGTGGTGATTGGTTACTTGAAGAAAGAAAAGGAAAGAGAGGAATCAGGGGTTAGTACATTTGAAAAAGACAATACCTCTGCAATAAATTATTTCATTGAGGGTCACGCACGGCACAGAAAGCATCTTGCAGGAGGCAGGAACAGTCTCTGGATGGGGCATCAGCTCGCCACTATCTTTGTGCCACTGTGGCCATGTGTTTAATACAGTAATCCCTCGCTATATCGCACTTCGACTTTCGTGGCTTCACTCTGTTGCGGATTTTATATGTAAGCATATCTAAATATATAACACAGATTTTTCGTTGCTTCGCAGGTTTCTGCGGACAATGGGTCTTTTTACTTCTGGTACTTGCTTCCTCAGTTGGTTTGCCCAGTTGATTTCATACAAGGGATGCTATTGGCGGATGGCTGAGAAGCTACCCAATCACAGCACGCAGTTAAGTTCCTCTGTGCTGATTGGCTCAGCAACGGAGCACCAAATTCAATTCCACTGTGTTAACCAGGAAGTCTCGTCTTGCTCATTCAGCATCAACGTGTTTCGCTGTGTAAAGAGTTAACTTTTGTGCTCTTTTGTGTTTATCTTTGTGCATAGTCAAGCCCTTTGTTATGGCTCCAAAATGATCTGCTCCTGCTACTACTTCAGGGACCATGCCCAAGCACCAAGGGAAGATGCTAACGATTGCTGAAAAGGTAAAAGTTTTGGATATGTTGAAGGAAGAGAACAGCTACACTGCTGTAGGACGCCATTACGACATCAATGAGTCCACGATTCTTTTTATTTAAAAAGGAGGAAAAGAATATAAGATCTATGGCCATAGTGTCCTTTAACCAGGGTGCAAAATGAGTTGTAAGTGGACGTAATAATGCGGTAGTCCGGATGGAATCTGCTTTAGGGATTTGGATTGAAGACTGCCGGAAGGAGAACAACGGTGGTGCTACACAATCGCCTGAAGAGGCTCCTTAGAAGAGCTGTAACGCTCTCCTTTATTATGCAGTAAAATTAAACTCATCGTTATCGGACAAGTCATCATGTCATTGTTGGTGAGTAACCATAATTAATTTTCTATGTACAGTACTTAGTACATGTACATACGTTTAGTGTCACTGTACACACATTTTACTGTATACAATTTTTCTTGCATTGTACATATTTATTGCTGGTGCTCTGTCTATCGTAATGGCTGTAACATATGTGAAATCGGAGACGATCGATATCTTTAAAATAATATTTAGGTTTTACTGTATATAAACAGTGTGTTTACATACATAATTTCAACGAATCTTACCTAATATCTAAGAGAATACAAAGGGTTTATGCTGTATAACTGTGCGGGAAATGTTTATAAGAGTGTGGGAGAGTTTATAAGGGCTTAAAATATATAAAAATAGCCATATAAACATATGGTTTTTACTTTGTGGATTTTCACCTTTTGCGGGGGGTTCTGGAACGCAACCCCCATGATCGAGGAGGTATCACTGTACATGCTTTAATTCATTTCATCATGAAAATGATTTCAAGTATACATCTTAGTATTTAAATTGTTTAGAGAGCTGTAATATAATGAATGTAATGTATTCTGTGTCCTGTCAGCGTAAAAGAAAGCCTGTTTAAGAAGCAAGTAGTGATTCACACACAGAGTACATAAAAGAACACATAGAATACAAAGAATATGAGAAATTACTAAATGAAAAGATTTTAAGATTAAGTTTATGATGTTCTACTTTAATGACAAAATAAACTACATGATTAAAGTGGAAATTTTGAGATTAAAGTTCCATTGTGTCCCTATTTTTTTTTTTTCTTTTCTCTGTAACTTAATAAGCTTCCATATGACACTCAGACGGTGGGCTAAGATTCGCCTTTTCACATTGACTTTTATATCTGACCACTTCTTTTTCATTTCGGACACTGTGTGACTTTCTGAACTTCCTTTTGTTGTTTATACAACTGCTTAAACCAACAAATAATACGTTTTTCATTGCCTCCACTTAGCATTCGCTGATATTCTTCTTTTGCCTGTGCTTTTGCCATTGTCTTTTCACAGAACGCTGAACCTTAAGGAAATATTTATATTAATTTGCATATTCAAAGAGGCGTAATTCTGGGAGGAGTCTGAGAGGAGTTTAGGAGCGGCGGCAGGCATGTGCATGAGCATTACATTTCATGCAGACCAGGACTTATATAGCAGAAGTGGGTGGAAGTTGGCTTACGCACAGTTTTCTACATGTGAAATTTTTTGTGCATATGCACATTTTGACTTTTGTCCGTATGCCATGTTTTAGTGTGAATTCTACACAAGGTGTTATGCATGAGGCCCCTGGTGAACATTCCATTATTAAAATGTTTTAGTGCTATTGACTGACCTTATGTTGAATGCAGACGGCTCTTCTCTACAGCCAGTCTCACCCTTTTCAATAACTTTTGGTGTTCTTACAGTTTCTAATGGCCCAACATGTAAAGCATGTAAAATGTATTAGTGCCTTATATATTATTGTGTGCAATAAGTGAGCCTACCCCCTTTAATAGTGCTGGGTGGTTAAACCTGATTGTTAATAATAGATGAGCTGGTTTTTTCCTTTTACGACCAATTTCTTTGGTACCAATACACTACACAAGCATTGCCATGTGAAGAACCGATTGATTGTTGTGAAACATCAACAAATGAATGACAAGTTTTCCCAGTGATATAACAAATACCTAGAAGCACCAACATGTGAAGAAAGAGCGGATTCCCTTTGGAGTTTTGGTAGCACAACTGCACAATATTTCCAAACTGAGTGAGCAGCATGAAAACAGTGAGTAGCAGTTCAAAAGTGCTGTGTGACACCTTGAAAACAATGGTAAAATCAGTTTGCGCTACTCTGTATCAGCAGTTCAAGAATGCATACTATTGACCCACACCAGGCCCACAGAGCTTCATTTCAATGACCTGTACACTTTATAATTGACATAGGGCCAATTTGACATATAGCAAAATGGTTGGTGCCAAGTCGGGCCGTAATTTGGTGAATAAATGTAGCTTTTTTTCTATAAAAATGTAATTTCTTACATTGTCTTCTCCTTCCACTCTAATAAAAGTGGATGGGTGGACTGCCAAAGTCACTAGAGAAAAAGTGTTGCAAATGGCACAACTTTATATTCCAAAACTTAAACAGTATGAGTATATTACAGCAACTGTCAAATCAAACATACAGGTGTTCTTTTGAGGATTAGAGTATTACTCTTTAATATTCTAATAAGCCTGATGATTAAAATCCCAACCACACAGTAACAATGATAAATATGAAATGGTACCATTCAGTTTTATTTGGTTAAATTCACTATTCTCTATCACTTTCCTAAGTGTGAATCATCTGAACTCTCCCTTCAGCAGATTTTTGTTCAAATGGCATCAATCCCCTTCTTTTTCCCCAGTAACTTTTCTCCTGTCCCGAGTAACTTTGTCTAAGGTCCTCCACCAGACCTACAAGAAGCTAAAGGACTAGGCAATATGTCCATCCATCCATCCATTTTTTGAACTTGCTTATTCTGATTAAAGTAAGAACCTCCTATTGTTAGTTGTAATGTTGGATACCAGTCTATAGCATTGCACCCTGCCATAGGTTATGGAATCTCCACTTTCTCACTTGATTTTAAATAAGTACATCTCTGTTTTGTTTTCCCTGAATCAGAAATTTGATTATTCTGTTTGTAAATATAATGCTTTAGAGTATGTGATTTTTGGTTGTTTTAATTTATGACTGTCATTAGGTAATTTAAATCTGCTACTTCAAAAATAACAGTGATCTAATGGGCATGAAGGTATTGTTTATTTGTCAACAATACTTTACTATAGCCATTATTGCTTATTCTGTATACTCACCCTTATCTGTTACAATTATTATCCCCACTTCTTTCATTTTTGTTTCTTAAATTATTGTTTAAAAATCTATTTCATTGTACAAACTTAAGAATTTAGAATTTAAGGAAAAGAGGGATAAACAATTAAACAAGAAAAGTTGGAGCTCAAAGTTAAATCTAATAGCAAGTTCATCTTACAAAGCAGCATTTATTTCTAAATTTAAAAATATACTTTATTTTACTTTTCCAAGCTTGACTACTTTTTAAAAATCAGTGCATAAACAAGTTCTGTATTTATATTATGGTACTAACTCCAGCTGGAGTCTTGTGTATAACTGCATTCTTACACTTGTATGATCAGCTATAATGAATCCCAGTCCATCTTACAGAGGTGGCACAGGAGAAGCAAAAATCCAAGCAATCAATTAAAAATTTAATCACATTTTTCACAGAAGGTCTCAAGACGATCATGAAATTAAATTATTTCAATGCTCAAATCTTATGTAAAAATAGCTAAATCATGATTTTTGGCATAGTTGTCCTGCTGGGGACAAAAAATAGGCAATGATCCCTTTTTGTGAAGAACTTCTTGTGTCTGTTTATCTGTGTTTACTACTTGGATGCACCAATATAGGGTAGTTTCATTTTAAAGTATTTGACAAAAAATATCTGCCAATTAGCTGTTCATCAAAGTACAGTTTATATACTCAAATCAAATATGTACTAAATCAAATGCATCAAACACAAGGCCTGCAATTGTTTTCTGGCCCTTGGAACTTTTTAAAGCGCCCCACTTCATCAAGGATCAATACTTCCATCACATGCAGCCTGCATGTTTTCTTGAAGACTCTTTTTAATGTCAATTTCATATATAGATTGTATCTGTAAATAATAAAACTACATTGCATTTTAACATGGCATTAAAATGTGTATCTCATGTTTGCTCTCAATTAACTGTTCAGCACAGTGCACTACAGCTATTAACTTGTAGTTATAATGGAAACTGGCTGCTTAGATTTACACAGCAAGAAATTGTGAAAATAAGGAGACATGTATAGAATTTTAATCAATATTTTTAATCAATACATGATATCATTTTACAATTTAATACAAGTATATACTTATATGAAGTTATAACAATTAATTATTAAACATAAAGATAATAATTGAATGTAACTAAAGGGTTAACTAAATGTTGTTTAAGCTTAGCCATATGAGGCTTTTGCCTCATTTTAGAGGAGCCACCAAGATAGTTGCCAAGAGTAAAATGAAGTAGGTGAGTAAAAAACACCCCTCTAGAAAGTGAGAATAAACTAAAGGGAAAGCCCAAATGCCCCTCCTATGAAGCGGTGCTAAAAGTAATAGAAAACATGTATCCTAATAAATGGTCACAACCGAAAAGAATGAGACTGATGCTTCCCACAACCAAAATAAGACTATGCTTCAGACATGCTATGACATTAGTGAGAAAATGGAGACAATTACACAGATCCCTGTGGAGGTAGGAGCTAGCTTGGAAAATGAAGGTGGACAGCTAGATTCAGTGCATGTTCTTCCCCAGCCTGGAAGTAGCAATTAAAGTGTCCCTGAGAAACATATGCATATATTCATACATATATTATATGAGAATGATTAAGTGTCCATGAATATTCATTCAGTGGTGGGGAATCTTAAGAGTTTCTTTTTCTGGAAATTTCAAGGATACCTCCTTTGACTTGGGTATGTTCCATGCGCTGTTCATCATTGTTGGATATGTTTCTTTTTTTTCTTGCAGATATGCTTTGCTTAGTGTCACGTCAAAACTGGCTAAAATATTACACATCTTAGATGTATTGCATCTCATGTGTGGGATTTAGTTCAAGTTTTAGTAATGATAGCCTGTTTGAAAGCAATCTTATTTAATTCCTGAAGTAAGAGGGGTGACTTTGGCCCTTTCACTTTAGAAGCATTTCTAAGAGTATTGAATTTCTGTGTTTTGAGGCCTAAATAGTTTACAATTGGCCTAGTATAGCTCCTTAAAATGATCCCTAATTAATATTAGAATAAAAAAATAAACAGAAATGCAGTGGTTTAAAGAGAAAACACATTCTCTAGCTTCCCCAGCCAACAAAGAAGGCAAACTATGTTTTAAAGTACTTAACACAACTACGGAGAAGTATCTTTCCATAAACCAAAGATGAGACAGATTTTTTAATTGAGAATCTTTGGAACTGCATTCTTTTAATGAAAATATGGGCATTAGCCCCTTTGATGTTTTATCTTTTAACACACTGGACGAAAAATGTGTCATTCTGGAGGACAGAATATGCACACATTGTCTTTAAATTGTAAGTATTCACAGACTTTGACAGATTTGTTATTTTTTTATATAATCAGAATTGTGTGGGGTGGTCTGAATCCAAAGTCACGTGACAATATTTACAACATCAACTGTGTGGAGTAAAGTGCTACAAGAAGTGTGCAGACGTTTTCTGAAAAAAGGACAATGCATAACGCAAAACGAAAGAGGAGGTTGTATCAGTTTATTATAAGTGTTGAGTACTGGAACACACACTTCCATACAAGAAAGCTGTAGCATTCGTTTGTTGTATAAACAGTTTATTTATAGCATGCCTAGAGATTTCTAAATGAAATCTGTCTCTTTGCTTCCAAATCTACACTCTTAACTGTAAAGTTAATGCTTCAGGCAGAAGGTGGGAAACATATTTAAAGTGAGTAAATATCCTAGATGATTATTGCTAGCTCTTTTCCATTCTAATTTCGTCAAAATAAATATTTATCAACCCTCTCATTACTGTTGCTTTTATGATAAGACAGGTCATTACTTACATTAAACAGTGTTTTATATCAACTGCATCTGACAAAATAACCACTTTTTTGACAAACAGAAATATTTTCTCCCATATGTATTGTGTGTTAAATACTGCCTATTTTTATCAGTGGAAATTTCACATGAAGGTAATGTGTGAAATATACATATATATGCATTCAATGGAGGAGAAGAATGCAATAAAAAGTGAAAAAATATCACATTATAAAGTTGTAGTAAATTAAAATGAAACCTAGGCTGAGCTATAACTCTATTTTATTTTTATTTAAATCTATTATAGTCAGATATATACAATACAGGTATATGAAAGGAGAATTGTCTATATCTGAAGAAAACCAGAGCTCACAGCCTCACAATTGTATATACAAAGTCACTTTTCTATTTCTATAATAAATTGGTTAGGATTTGATCATTCAGTTTAAGTTTTCATGATGTTCACAGAATTTATAAAGAAATGCAGAATTTTTTTCTGAGCACACAGTGACAAATACAGGTATAAACCTTTATTTTATCTCTGCGCAGTGTTTCTAATTTTTGGTGACTACAGTCATTTCTTTTTATTATAAAATGAGTTAATTAGTAAACATATTTTTAGTTTCACCTTCAAGAGTGTAGTAGTAGAATTTTAACATGAGATAATCCTGCTTTTTTGTACAAGTGCATTAGAATGGAACTCCCAGCCACAGGTGAAGCCTCTGCTTGCTCATCTGCTGCAGAAAGACAGGCCAAATGAACCACAGAGATACCTGACTTCTGTTGTTTTTTACAGAACATGATCAATATTTGTGAACATTCATTGGTCTGCAAGCCCTCATACACATTATTTTTAATAATTTCTTAAAGGGATAATAATTTTGAAAGGTCATTATTGCAAGTCATTCATTAAACCACTTTCTTTAACTACTTGAACCCCTAAAAGATTAGTAGACTTTTCATGAAGAAGAGAGCTGCTAAAATAGTTCAGGTAAGGCTAGTGTATTACTGAGTTTGAAATTTTAATCTATAGATATTGCAATTTGTAAATGTATTAATGCGGATGTTCCTCTGTTCATTATTTAGTTTGCTTCTGCTACATAGTTATAGCTAACTATTAAGTTGTATGCATGCTAGGTATACAGTTTTACCTGTATATGGAGAGCTGCCAAAATTAAACTTCTCTGTAGTAGCTTTATAGCTCTCCATGTTAATGGCATTCCCATAGGTGGACATCTGCTTTAAGCAAAGTGAGAATCTTGAATAGCTGATTTATAGTTCCCAACACACTTACAAATGGGCAGCTGCCTCAAACAAAGAGACTTACTAGCTCTAAATAAGCAAATCAAACGGTTGTCTTCAGACATCACTCAACACCTTTGCAGCTTGCTAAAGCAGGTAGGTGCTCACTGTGCTGCTGCTGTTTTTGATATTCCTTCACAACCACTTACACCAGTTGGAATCTCTCTGTCACTCACACTAGGCCTAATCAAACAATATAACATTGTTACTGTAATAAAGCAAAATGAATAAAACACAGTAACCCAAATAGTAATAAAGAATAAGAAATATTTGAAAAGAGTCTTACTGAGAAATACTTATGCAAGGATACATATGATGAAGATGAGGATAAAGACAAGTCCCTTCGAACCTGAGTTCATAGCTACCTAAAAAGTTCCTTCAGTCCATTATTTTTTACTTCCTTTGAACAAAGGTCATCAATAGACCGTGGTGGACTAAGGTGAATGAGGACACATCACAACAAGTGTTGGTGCAAAAATGCTTTCTGCTTTTACTGACAATAAGCAAGAAAGTTTCCAAAAATAAATAAAATGTAGTGTTCTCTTCATTACATAAACAATCCGTTAAAATCCAGTGCATTGAAGGAAGTCAAATAAAAAACTATTATTATTCTGTTAAAACCAAGGATAAAATCAAAAGTCAGAATCGCCTTTAAAATTTTTTGGCCAATGCTATCTCTTTCTCTCTCTCTCTCCCTCCCATGCTCTTGTTTTGCACCACTCACCCAACTTCCAGGCATGCTCAGCAGGCCCAAGACCATAGAGAAAGTGGTCATACTCTTCATGTCCTGACTACCATCCCTCGGCATCTAGATTTAAAAGTCAAGAGTTTATTCATCACACACAGTTATACAAAGGCAACGTGCAGAAAATATTTACCAAACAAGGTCATTTGCAAATACAGCATATTTGCTGCTAACAAAGCTTTGACAAATTCTGCTTGTCATCTTCTCTTTCTCCCTTTCTCTCTTTTCTGTGCAATGTGCATCCCAAACTTGAAAGCCACTTTCTCCATGTGGAGTTAACAATGATTAAATTGATGTTTGATATTCTTAAAACCACTGTCATACTGTGTTCTCTTTCCAGACTGATAATGTTTTTTTACACCCCAAAAATACATTTAGCAATCTGTTTTAAGAGCTCTGTAAAAGAATGATTTAAAGGATACAAATTTCAAATCAGTAAAGATAAAGAGTTTAAATACATGGCGGTTTGCACTATTATCACTTAAAAGATGCAAAGTATTCAATGTGTTTTGTTTTAAAACTAATAGTCCAGGTGTTCTGTTGGCTGACTGTTTAACACTAGAATCCCTGAAGTCTATGAAAAAACTCGCAATCCCTGGCCACCTTAAATTCCTTCTCACCTCCTCATAAGCGTTTTTTGTTTTGCAAATGTATCTATCAGCTCAAGCAGCAGGCAGCCTACTATACCATCCCCCAGCAATGTCGCTTTAGTCGTACACAAAGTTCTCCCAGCTCTGAGGCATGGTACTGAGAATGCAGGCAGACTTCTTCTTTTTGGGCGAGTAGCTTGCATGTCGTTGAAGGACATGCGTGTGGCAGATTCACTGGCATAATGACTCCCAACCTCTTGCTGTATCGAAACGGTGCCATTTTTTGCCTTTACACCTGGTGCAGCTGCATTGCTCTTATGTGTGAGTGGACATTTCTTGTGGGGAGGGGAGGGCTTCTGTTCTCTTTCTCCAATGTAGAACCCTCACCCTTATCTGAGTTCGTCTCTGTTATAGCATGTCTTTAGCCGTGTCAGATCGGGGGGAGTGTGAACATGACTGAGAGAAAAAAAGCGAATAATAAAAACAAAAAGTACCATAAATTTACACTGGCTGTACCAGACTCAAATAAATGAAATGTATGTTTTTATTCTATAATAGTAATAATAACAGCCACACACTACTCAAAACAGTTAATGCATGAAGGACCCGGGATCGAACCTGCAACCTCTTGACTTGCAGACAGCAGGTCTTACCTCTGCACCAGCCAATCAGACATATGTGTGTGTGTGTGTATGTGTGTGTTACTTTGGTTAAATTCTAGAAAAAAAAACACAATTATTTTGTTATATCTGTGTCTTTTCTGAAAGTGTTTATTTGATATTTGGACTTCAGTCTTCACACATTATACACTTCATGTTAGCATTTTGTCAATTATTAGTAGAACATGAAAAAATTTCTGTTTTAGTTATGTGTTCAACATTTCTTGCCTCACATTTCCTGTGACACTACATTTATACAGATCATTGTAGACATGGAACACACATGAAATGTACTGTATGTGTTCCAAATAACAATATATTATTTACCCTGTGCAGTTCAAGGCACCTCACACCCAGATAAACAGACTTCAGCTGGGAGAACTTGGTGTATGATTAAAGCTGTGTTGGTGGAGGATGGATAGTAGGCTGCCTGCTGCCAGTGGTGATCAACACATTTGCAAAACAAAAGACGCTGATGAGGATATGCGAAGGAATTTAAGGTGGCCTGGGATTTTTTTGTAGGCTTCAGGGATTCTAGTGTTAATCATCTTTACTCATAAGTTTTTTAATTATGATAAAGCGTTCATATAGAATTGATAACTTAGTATTATAAGTATGAGCAATGATTGAAACAATCTTCATTATGGCTTGTTTCCATCACCATACATTAAATAATCCTACAGTATTTTACTTAGTAGAGCAGTTTAGTTGTAACTTTTTGTTGCATAGGAGAAAGAATTTGGAGAAATCTTTTTCTCTCAGTTTTGAAAACTGAACAGAAAGGTAGACCAATGCGAACAGTTTGTTTGAAAGGTTAAGGAACACAAGCAGGTCCTTTATTCATGGTATACTAAGATTGACTGAAAATGTCCAGATCCTACTCTGCTTGGTCCTTGAGCAAGGCCCTTAACCTTCAATTGCTCCAGGGGCGCTGTACAATGGCTGACCCTGCGCTCTGACCCCAAGGGGTTTGCAAAAAACCAAGTAATTTCCTTCAGGATTAATAAAGTATAATAAAATAAAAAGAAAAAAGAAAAAAAATATTATGAAACATACAGTGAAACCGTGTGATCTCTCTGTTTTTTCTTTTGTTACTTTTGGTGGCTTATAAGAAATTTAAAAAACAAATACAAAGAATTGCATTCCTAAAAATGTAAGAATCCCTGATTTAGGTGTGCACAACCAGAATACTTGACATGATGCAAGTGGAACATGTTATTGAAGAGAGTGCATGCCTTCAAGTGGCAAAATACAATAAAATAATTAGAACGATTAGGTTAGTGCTCAGATGTCTAATAGATGTAATGTGTTCTATCTCTCTATCTATGCAGGAACATCCAAGAGTTACTGTTTAGGGGAAATTATGAGAGCAAGGATTCTGCAAATTAGGGCAATTTCAGATAATTTATGTAAGTGCATAGAAAATAATAATCATAACTTGGCAGCTCATTTTGTCATTATCTGTATTTTCTGTAATTCATATCACTGTCCATATAAAATTATTTTATTTTTAACACTGCAACTAGAGGTGAACAGTGAGGAGAGATCATGTAGCAACTCATTGTGAAGAACTAACAAGATAGATACATTAACACTAAAATTAAATGTGTACAGAGTTTGGACTTCCTTCAAAATATGTCTCTTAATTACTTGACATGTTACTGCTGTTAGTTTTCATTTTCTCTGTTGCATAGAATATGGACTACAATAATAAGAAGAAAGACAAACTTTACTAGTACAGAGATGAACAGTAAGGTATTTGTGTTTTTAAAGACCTTGGTAAAACAGTATATAGCTTTATAGATTGTGTTTCTAACATGTCAACATTTCAAATTATACAGTACTTTTTATGGGTCTTCACATGTCCCCACCAACTAGCTACTGTATCCTTATAGTGACCTGGCAAGAAGAGGAACCTGACGCCATCACAGTGTGCAACAGCTATAAGCACATACCAACAGTCTTTAAATATTTACTAATTTGTTGCAGTTTTTTTTAAAGTTAAAGTAGTCGGGTTGTGCACTAAGGCCTGTTTATGTAGTAGCCTGTTAGGAGCAGCTATGTCTATAAAATTCCAGTCACTCGAGAGACTTTAACAATTTATTTTAGTTTTAAAGATTGAACTATTAATTGTATGTTGAGTATGCATATGTACAATGAGCCAACTGCTGTTTTTGTTAACATGTTAAAAAAGATTTGTATGTTAAATATTTTGGCAATGTTTCCTCATTTTATTGCTCTCATCTGACATTGTTATACATTTATGTTGCATAATGTAACAAGAAACACAGACTCAGAAAAAGGTTTGGGGATCCCCACCCCATATACTTTGAAAAATAAGGATCAACTTGCAAACAAGTATTAAACAAAGGACTAAATGCAGAACTAAATGGGATACAGAGGATAGGGGGTTTTATAGAGGATAGACAGGAAGAGCCCTGTCATTTGAGTTGCACCCGGAAGTGAGGTCAGGCATGGGATTGGCTGGAAGGTCTATTGAGGAACCAGAAGTGGGGTTAGATAGTCTTTTCTTCTGTTTATCCATAGAGGAAAAAAAAGGGGCATTAGAGTGCACTGCCAATCCTTGGTTCAGTGTAACCACACATTTAGTCAAGCCCCTCGACTGCCTCCCATGTATGTGTGACAATAGATAAAATAATAAAAAGAAACTGTTACTGTATAGACCATTATGGATTATTTTTAAACATGTTTTCTTTACTGGTATTTACATTTTTTGTATTCTTCATGTGCCCCACCCATTTAGCTACTGGGCCAAGGCAAGAAAAGGAACCTGAAGGCACCATTGGTAACAGCAGATAACTTTTTTCAATGATTGCAGTTAACAACTCAGCATAAATAACTAATTACTGTACAGCTTTTCATTCCCACACTCATTAAAAACTAATAGAAAACCTATGGAAATGTTGCTGTTTCCTACTTTATCGGCATGCTAAATGTGAATACTTAAACTGTTAAAAAATGCGTTGTACTACTTATCCTGGCAATCACTGATTATTCCTTTAAACTCTGATCCTTAAAGCTACTGAGAGTTTAGCTTTCTTTCCAAACAATGTTTTAAATAGAATTCAATCTCTGCTGTTAATTGATTTTCCCATATAAATAAATGGCTTGTTCCAGCTCTATATACAAACACATGGATTGCCCACCATGTACGTTGTCTGTTTTTTTAAACAGTCATAGCTATTAATTCTGGACTTATGTAGCCTCACTCTATTTCTGTTTAGTTTGCTTGCTTTTTTAAAATGGTGTAACCTTAATTGCTTTCTTTTTTCTTAACTAAGTACTAATTAACTATGTTGTTCAAATAACAAAACATTCAGTCAAAAAACAAAAAAAAAACCTCAGATTGATGTAATTTGCATCTGTGTGTATTTATCATAAAGCAGCTGCTTGAATTAAACATTTAGAAATAAGTAACAGGAAAACACTGAGAACTAACTGTACAATCACACATTGCTTCAAACAACCTTTTGTTCATTTTCTGAGAAATTAAACAAGGCAAATGACAGCAGAAAACAACCATCTGTCATGCCCACACCTTCAAGAATGTGCCAGGTCCATGGTGAAAGACAGTACCGAGTTCATATTGGAAGAACATGAAAAGTCAAAGTGAGATAATGGACAGAATTCTAGGCAGTATTTGAAACCACATAATTAAATGACACGTTTATTTAATAGCAAGATTTGCTCTCTGTTAAAGAAAATGTTTAAAACGTAAGCCAACAATCACTGCTGCTTCACAGCTACAGATTTCAAGGTTCAAATCCAGGTCCAGAAATTGTGTGTGTGATGTTTCCATATCCATCCACGTGTTGGTAGTCAGATTTACTCCCTATCCCAGAATCATGAGAGTAGGATAAATTAAAACTCTGAATGAACCTGGTGTGCACAGGAATGTCCTTATGATAGAGTAGTGCTCTGCTTAGGATTGTTTTTTTACCAGGAACATGCACACATAGGTGGCCACTGTGACTCAAGCCCCTGCTCCTTTCCCCCTCATTGGTCCAAGTGAACTTTTCTCCTGTTAGGACCTGAATACTTCCAAGCACAAGGGTGCATTTCCTTATATGTGGAAGAAACCTAAAAAGTAGTGATAAAAACATGCCTTGTAAAAGATAAGAAAGGCTACTATGTATTATGCCATATATAATAACATCCTCTTGATGGAAGAAAACTATCTAGATAATAAGCAAACAAAAAAGATTTTACAGCTGCGCTTGGAGCCATGACAAAGAAATGAGACAGTCCAACACTGTGTGCCCCAAGAGTGAAATTCTGTGAATGCGATGATCTTTATTTTATTTACATAGATAGATAGATAGATAGATAGATAGATAGATAGATAGATAGATAGATAGATAGATAGATAGATAGATAGATAGATAGATAGATAATTAATCCCAAGAGGAAATTCACAATTATTGCTGGTTTGCGGCTGTTTGTTGTATTTTATTGTGGTATTCTTTCCATTTATTTATTTATTTATTTGATGTTTGAGGCAGGGTGCCACAGTGGTTAACACTGCTGCCTCACAATTCAGATCACATTTCTGGCCTCAATCGGTCCAGCATAGTTGGCAGATGCTTCCCTAACTCTCAGGATCATTTAAAAGACAATTGTACCATTATAATCGACTAAAAATTAGTTCAGCTTCTCCTTTCCAGTTGACTTCAATTCATTTTGTGGAGTTTAGCAAAGTTACTGAATATTTCTATTATTTTGTCAAAGTCAGGGCAAAGCGAACTCTGCGAGGTTCACTCATCATTAATGGTCTATGATAATTATTGCTATTAATTCTACAAAAATGTATAAGAAATACTTGTGTAATGGTGGTGCAATATATTCTGTATTCATTTTGCATATAACGCCAGTTTTTTAGGTGGGTTGTTACGGTTTTCAGCCATTCCCCACTTTCTGAGATTATTAGACATTCATCAAATAACTGTTTTTTACAGTGCACACCATTTTCTGTATATTACCGCAGGAGTCAGAGGGGTGGCAACAAGTATTGGTAAAAGTATTGTGTTAAAACAGTGTCAATAACAGGTTAGGAAATATTTTAGATATCCTGCAGCTGCAGCTTTAAGATTGCAGAAACTAACAAATACACAGTGCCGGAAAGTGTAATCTTTATGCATTTTTAAACAAAACCATGCTACCAAGGACTTCACTTGCCTACTGTGCTTGTTTAAAATACATAAATCAAGTTCTCATGAGTCTGTATGTGACCTTCTTTTCAAGTTGCCATGACTGTGGCTTTTACAGTGAAATATGGAAAATTAAGATGTCCAGGACCTAGTAAATATGAAAAGCATATGCCCGTTGTTTGCCAGAAACCTAAACGACTAAGGTATAAAACTATTTTGTTTGTGTTAAATTTGGCAATACTTTAACTGACTTTATTAAATATTCTCACTATAATCCCATTTTAAAGTGGAAACTGCAAGATAGGAGGCCTAGCTTAAGGATGCTTCATAATAGCTGTATGGTATCACTTACAAACACTTCAGTCAGAATTATGTTTTTTTAGATGCCAGGAACCAAACATTTGTTATACATTGCCTGTGACTGACTCCTTCCATGTGGCTTCAGGTGTCACTGGAAAATCTTTCTATTCCACTCTGTTAGTGCAGGTACTTTGCAGTTTTTCTAGAAATGCCTTGTAAGTAGTAATACATTTTTTGTTACTATAATTATTTCACAGGGTCTCATTCTGACACAAGGAGGGAGATGACCCTCTATAAGGCTTGTTTTGACTAGTAGCAGCACATGGCTAATTATACAAGCAGAATTAATCCATATATTACTGAATGAGAGGCTGAGCACACAGGGATCAGTGTTATATATCAAGTGGCACTACTCAGATAATGTACTCCTCAAATGAAAATACTGCAGGTTTTTTTTTTTTAAATGCATGCGGCTAGATCGAGTTGTGATATCAGGTGTGTGAAAAGCAGAGCAGGCAGTCATCTGCCGTACAGTATACCCGTGTATGAAAGTTCTGCACATGGCTGCTACAGCTTTGTGATATCAGGCTGGCATTGTAAAGCATCATGGAAGGCTGGGAAAAAATGTTTGTCTAAGCTGACCACATTTGAATTTCCAGGAAGAAGGTCACCAGTGAATACAGTAGAAATATTTAAAAAAATGAGCAATTTTTTTTTCTCCTTCCAGATGTTGTTGTAGGAGGCCTCTGATGCAGAAATGAAAGAGTTTTTAAAATTTTTTTGTTTTAGTTAGTTTTTAGGGATATGTTGTAATATTGCAACATTGGGTCTAGTTGGGAGCAGAACTTCCACATTTTGTACTCACACTCTCTAAACAAATATAAACACCTAAGGGTTTAATTGCAAGTTTTACTGCTCATGTACCACCATAAGATTATATATTATGAATAATAATTGAACAACATTTGCATTTTTATCAATTATGATTTATTGATAATCATAATTTAGAAAACAGGATAAAATTGTATTTAGTCAACAACTGTCTATAACCAATGACTATTCATTTGCAGTGATAGTCCCAAAAACAGTTCTTGTCATCTGAAAAGCAGAGACGGACATTGCACTTGCTGCACAGCGTGTTGGTATATCATTTACCACAGTGTCTGCAGCGTCCTCTTTTTGTTTTCATGGGGAAATGTGCAATAAAGTCCTTGCGCACATCCGGTGGAGGATGCACAGATGACCTCTTGGCCTCTTCTGCGCATTCAAAGGGCTCCTTGATGTTTCTGGGCTCTTATTGCCTGACGATGGTCACCCTCTCTTTAGTCTGTTGGCAGCAGCAGGGGACATACCAATGGGACAGAGGTGAAGTAGTTGTCTGCAAAGATTTTGTAGTTCTGACCTTTTGGGAATGTGGAGGCAAGCTTCATCACAACATCACCTGACAATCCAAGTTCAGATTTGGCTCGTATCCTATCAACACTGCCTTGGTACACATCGAAGTCACAGAGCATGCCAGAGATGCCAGTTCTTACCCACAGTTTGAACCCCCATGGGTGGGGCTTGCCTGACATATATTGCTTGATGCAGCTGAATTTCCGCTTGAAAGGAATCATCATCTCATCCACAGAGTTGTGCTCTTCTGGTACCACCTGCAGGCATTTCTCTCTGAATGAATCAAGCCACTGGTCTGAGTTTCCAGAGTTTATCTTTCTTTCCTGTCTCCGACACTGTCAAGTTGTTTGTGAAATGTAATGATGTCAACAGGTCAGCAGGTCAAAACTCCAAATTATAATAAAGAAATTACATGCAGAACTTTGGAATCACCATAGACATTGCATATCTATTATTCTATTCTAGTTTTTTTTATTTCCATATGTGAATATGAAGTGTAAAGTCCCCATGCAATATGTAAGGTGCATATGCTACTTTGACTACCAACCTCACCCAATGTTGTAGAATTACAACATGGACATAATAAGCTCAAAATCTAATTTGATGAAAATATTCCACAGTAACTTAGTATCTACATGCTCCTAGACATTGTAATAAACACATAAAAAATATTTCAGGCATTTTACTTACTTGAATCTTGTTATATCCAGTCCAGTAAAACAAGGGGATGAGCTTCAAGGAGCAGTTGCAGGTTGAATGAGTTCATGACCAAATGGCCAGGCACATATACATATTTACTATCCAATAGCATTGCAAGGCTAAACAATATGACTCAATGACTATGTAAATGTGGTCATTTAAAAAAAAAAAACATTTACAGGTATATTTTCAGGAGAGCTAAAGATAATGTAGTAATTTTACAACAGTGGGCCTTGCAGGGTTTAATGTAATTTCAATAAAAAATTAATTACAAGCAAAAAAGGGGTCTTCTTTGACTGGATTCACTTGCTTCACTACTTCCAGTTTGATTAGACTAAACATGTTTGTATTGTGCATAACAAACAGAATTGAAATCCTTATGCCATATGTTTTATTTTTATTATATTATAGCATATGTTTTATTCTGTTAAAATTTTGATCTTTGGGTGGAATTCTATGAAAGGCATCATATAAGGGATGAGCTGTGTTGCATTGCACAGCTACCAGGTGCAATTAGACAGCTGTCATTAGCCCATTAGTTTGATGACAGAAGTTTTATCCTAAATGGAAGACATAATGCCTGATGGTTAGCCAGATTTGAACAGCAGATTTGCATTATAATATTCATTTGAAAGATATTTTGACTGTCAAGAAGGAATATGTCTTGTAGGAGTAGTGATATATTCATTTTAGAAGTGACAAATGCCTACACCATTAATAACCGTGCCTGAATAAAAATAGCCATTTGTAATGGGTTGCTCTGGACTTGCTGGCAGTACAGCTAGACAGATTGAATCCTCTGATTTTTCTTTCATGTTTTCTTGCAGGAGATCTTGTGTTAATTAATTGTCATTTGGTCATGTGCATGTTTCCATCTTGGTAATGAGAATACCTGATGTCCAGTAACAGTCAAATGTATTTTAGTAGGAAATAAGTTTCTTTTTTCCTAAAGCATTTAGATATTTGACTACTTGTAAAAAATGTTAAACATGTCAAGGCTTTGTATTTTACAATTTGTTTGCTGATTCATGCTTTTCTCTTTTCATATTTGACAGGTGTACTCTTTATAATTAGAATCTGGACAAACAATGTTAGAAACTAATAACAACATGTATTTATATAGCACATTTTCATACAAACAATGTGACTTTACAAAGATACTTTACAAGGTGACAAAAAGAGACTTATATGAAACAAAAAAAGTAAGATTAAGCAATAATATGAAAGAATAATTAACAAAGAAAAAGGTAAGGTTAGATGGCTGGGAGGACAGAAAAACAAAAAAAACTCTAGTTAGGCTGGAGAAAAACAAACAAAATCTGCAAGGGTTCCAGTGCCAAAAAGACTGCCCAGCTCACACTGGGCACTCTACCTAACATAAATGTTCATAAATCACTTCTATTTGTTTTCATGCTTCACATGATAGTATTTGATTAATTTGGTCTTGTGGACAGTGGCATAGCTAGGGGTGGGCGAAGGGGGCGGTCCACCCCGGGCATCACATTTTTGGGGGCAGCATTATTGGCCAAAAGGCTCAGTACAATTCATGTGTAAGCATGAAAAATTAAAATTCTCTGATTTTTATCCATTCAAAAATAATTTTCAGGCTGTCCTACTGTGACGGCCGGCATCAGACACAGCAGTTGAAATTTATGAGGCAATAACAAAAATAACAAAGATTACACCGATAATAATTTCTATGAAGATAAACAACTAATTTACAATTCATAATTTCGTTTCTTTATCAATCCAAATGCGTTCTGTGCAGAAAACATCCCCACCTATTACTTGTACACTACACTGGTTCTCGTTTTCACAGCGTAATTATATTGAACTAATAATTAGAACACGGCTTATCAGTGCATCTATACTATATTCTTGTCTAGCTGATGCTTATAAATAATTATATGTGAAAACTTACTGTCGTTTCTCTATATATGAATACATTTATGCAAATTTTATCTTAATTTTTCTGTGTACGTCATTTTAATTTTTTATTTAAATAGGTTAACGTATTCAGATATGTTGAAGGGTGGTGAAAACTTACTGTCGTTTCTCTATATATGAATACATTTATGCAAATTTTATCTTAATTTTTCTGTGTACGTCATTTTAATTTTTTATTTAAATAGGTTAACGTATTCAGATATGTTGAAGGGTGGCAAATTGAAGCACCGCCTGCCCCAGGTGGCACGAACTCTAGCTATGTCACTGCTTGTGGACAGCTGGGACACCCACCGTCATTCCAGGGGGCTGCATGGTGCATTGATCAGACGGTGGTGGTGGTGCAGATCTCCACCACTGTAGAACCGGATGAGACAGCAAAGAATAATAGAGATAAAATAGTAGTTGCATTTTTCCCTTACTCAAGAAGCTCCCAACTGGTTTCTTTAGTATACAAAATTAAAATCTTAATGATGATTTTAGCAAATAATCTGGCTGCTTTTCAGATTTCTTTATGAAAACATTGAGAATCTAAGATATAATGATTTCTTTACACATTTTAAAGCACATGTTGGGAATCCTTGTGGACAAAGAATAAAATCGGCAAAGATGAAGGATAATGATTACACAACTGGCTGACAGGTTGGAAGCAATCAAAAGAAAAAAAAAACAAAAAGAAGAAAGAAAAATCAAATAGAAGGAATCCACTCCAGCTCCTTTTGTGTTAAATGTTATTGTGGCATACCTGCCAAGGCCAGTACTATCATATGGATGTTTGGCCATCTTTTTTTCATCCATCAAGGTGAGCTTCATATAAAAAGTTTTCTTTTAGGAATTGTACTTAGTAATTATGCCAAAATATTAACAGGATTTACTGACCCTCTTCCAAAAAAAGATATGGCTCTTAAAGGCAGAATGATCAGAGCTTTGCAAATATCAGAGCAGCTGTAAGCCCTAATCTAGTAACATTAAAGAATAGGAACTAAGTTATTCAAGCTCTTGGCAAGGAATGACTTGGATTGAAGTTCAACTCTGCATATTGTGAGTCTCAGTACTTTAGAAAAAACAGTTTTATTCACCTTGAAACAGGAACAGCACAGTTATTTATTATAACGGGATCTCTCCTATACACAGACACAGTAACCAGGCAGGGTTGTGACCAGGTCAATGGCCAAGTAATACTGTTCCCTGCATTTATAATGTTCCTTGATTCATCCATCGACAGCAGGTGCTCATAGCGCGACCACAATCTTTTAGGATTTGTTTTCACGGCAAGGTGCTACAGCGCTGGGAGCCTACGGTTTCCCTGGGGACCAATATGCTGTCTTCCACTGACGCAGCGATTGCACTTTGGGATGCTCTTCAGCATGTTGTTCAGTTGGAGAGAGCCCCAAAAGAGTATACAAACCTTACATCTCTCCCCACAGCTTTGTCCACACCAGTGTGGGCAAAGCAACTGTCCAAGAGGGGCTCAGCCAAGTGGGAGGCGAACATCAAAAGCAAATACCTATAAACTGATAGACCACTGAGTGAGCTGGGTGCTCGTATCCTTCTGCTTGTATAGCCATTGTAGTGGGGCATGGTCAGTCACCAGGGTAAACCGTCACCCCCCCAGAGATAGTAACGGAGGGTCTCCACCGCCCACTTACTCGCCAAGCACTCCTTTAAAATAGTCGAGTAATTACACTCCCTGGATAGCAGCTTTCTGCTGAGAAAATTGATGGGGTGCTGTTCTCCCTCAAAACATTGTGAGAGCACTGCACCCAAACCGAAAGGCTAGCATCTGTTTGCAGAATAAATTCCTTCAAAAAGTCAGGATTGTGCTGAACCAGGAATGACGATAAAGCAGCTTTTAGGTCGACGAAAGCTCTCTCTCAGGCGTTGGTCCAGACAACACTACTATTCTTTCTGCCCTTTGTCAAGTCAGTGAGGGGGGAGGCCCGATCTGCAAAATTTGGAATTAACTGCCTGTAATACCCTGCGAGCCCGAGGAAGGCGTGAACCTGCCTCTGTGTTTCAGGATGGGGATATGTAAGCACCTCCCCCACCTTGTCCATTTGAGGCCTGAGCAAGTCATATGCACAGTTAAGAAGGCAAATAGGAACAGACCCTTGAATGATGGGAGGAACAGAGGCCACGGTTTGGTGACAGACAAGAGATACTGATGGAGAAATGGGAGGTGATAAAAGAACTTCTTAGTTGTGGTATTGAAGAGAAGAGCAAATGGGTAAGCCATGCCACATGGCAGAAAAAAATCAATACCATGTAGAAAAAAATACTTTTACTTATGTTTGTTTTCTCCCTGCAATTATCTTTCCCTGATGAGCAACTACACTACAGTATATTTCTATTTGACAGTGTTGAATATATGCAATAACCAATAACCAAATAAGCCAAGCACAGTTTTTTTCCATGCATAGGAAATATGTTTGTGTGTGTATTGTATTAACAATGACCTGTTTTTAAAATAAATATTCGCCAAAAGCGTCAATGTCAGCTTTAGTACACATAGAGTGTTTTGGATGAATTCATTGGAGTGATGAAGTAAATTTTAGGTAAAAGAAAGCACTTGAAATGCCAAAAAAAACATTTAACAAAATGACTAGTTCTTTTCTAGGAGTTGCATTGGGTACTTTATTGAACAAACATCATTATATGCACAGTACTTAAGATGGCACTGCGGTGAATTGGATGTCCATATTTTAGATACAGAGCTTGAAAAAAATTCACTTAGTTACATTTAGTTACAGTATATTATTTGTTTATTTAGTTATATTGTTTATTTATTTAGTTATTTAAGGAAAGGATCTTGAGGCAGCCTGGAACTTTTCATTTCAATGATGTATCAGGGATGCAATCTTTTGTTCATTTTTGCTAGGTGCAATACAGTAGATTCCATGTGGAATACTGTAGGCAAGAGTCACACCATGTATTTTTCATGGTTGCAACTATACATGGACATGGGCTCTTCCAATACATCAGTGCTCTACCAGTTAAAATTTAGCTCAGATCAGCAATATATATCTAGTGTGTTCCAAAAAGCCTAATAAGCTTGTTTGATTCAATCCTACACCAAGATTTAAAACACATATTTCCTCAACCTTTACTAACTACTATATACTGTACCTTAAGCAGAGTTCAGCTCAGTGGTTTTTGGTTTTCTTTTGAGGTTTTCTCTTAGATCTATTATATACTACTACTACTTCCGGTGCAACAGCAGCTCCTGTGTACATTTTTGCTTGTCTACATTGTTGTTTGCTATTTTGTTGCTATTTTTTGCTACTTTTTTTTTGAAAACTTGGATAACAGAAACTGCGAGGAAAGACTAGCACTTACTTACACGTGACAGAAGCTGTTTGACTTGCCCCCTTTCTCTCCCAAAGCACTTGAGCTAATTGCCGAGCTCCAGCAGAACTACGATGGAAATGTTGGGGGACGAGAGCACGTGCCTGACTTTGCAATAATAAAAGAAAATACAGAACTTCTCTGCCTTTGATTATCATGGAAATGTAAGATCGCTGGAGAATTGTGTTTAGGAGCTCTCAGCAATGATCACTGGAAACATCGAACTCCAAGGTTGCACTGGATGGATTTAAAATCATGGGTGGGCGGACAGAAGCAGGTCCAAAAGTGGCAAGAAGAAACAAGTTGGGCCTGCTCTTTTTGTGAATGAAAAATGGTGTCACCATGGACACATTACTATTTAAGCACAGGTATGTGACCTGAATATTGAGCTGCTTGTGGTGGGCTTACAACCTTATTAATATGCGGAGAGAGTTGTCACATGCCATTGTGTTATCAGTTCACACCCCTCCCCAGCAGATGCAGCAATTGCAATAGACACATTATATTCTGCAATTAATACATTTACTACTGATCACCCAGTGTTTTCATTACAATTTCTAGAGACTTTAACCATGTTTCAGTTTCCTACTCCACCATTTTTTACCAGTTTGTGGACTGTAAAACTAGAGAAAAATCAGGAGTGGTCTCCCCTATACTTTCTCGTATACTCAGATATGTGGATGGATATTTGAGGGGTAAACCACAAGACAATGATTACATTTTAATATTATGTATATTAAAGAACCATCAAGGACAAATTAATAATATATTGAACAATTATTATAAAAGTAAAGTTGAATAAATCAGACTCTGCAGCTGCACGAATAAAAGTTAAAGTACCACTTCTGGTTAGCGGAAATAGCCCAAAATTTGACAGAAATCTACATTTTGTACCTAATACTTGTATGCAAAATTTGGTTGACTTAAGTGAAAGCGTACTCAAGATATCGAGTTTACATACACACAAAGACAGACACACAGACATACAGGTAGTCCCCAGGTTACGGACACCCGACCATACGACTTACAAACGAGGACGCAGCTGCGACACATGCGCCTCAGTAACTGCCGCTCCGTCATCTTTGGCCTGGGGAAGCTGCTAGCGGTGGCTGGAGGGGGGCGATTTCGCTGCTAGCGTTTTGTAGTGTCCCTCGGGCGGCTTCCAGTGGTAAGCGGTGACCCATGGTCCATAGTCACCGGGGCCACAACTATCACTTGTGTGTAGGACGATGGTTCGCTGTCCGCCGACTATGCCGCCGCAGCTGCTGCTCCTGACTGGATGCAGGCTGGATGGAGCGGAGGGGGGCGTTTCACTGCCCGCCCAGCACACAGGGCTGGTAATGCTGCAAGTGGTGACCCGGTTGTGGCTGAACGGGGCGGTGGGGGTAGCATTGTAGTGTGCCTCGGATGGCTGCCTGTTGAATTGGGGTTGGGCGATTCACTACTCGCCTTTGGCCGCACCATGTTCGTTCTACAGCATACTGTAGTGGAGGTGACTGTGTGGTGGGCTGGTGATGAACCGCCCCTCGCCACCCCCATTCATTCTCAATAGTAAGCCTGCTTGTACTGTTATGCACATAGCAGGAAGTTGTCTCTTGTCAGTACATCAGACGTGTTGATGACTGGTGCCTTCCTGCTGTGATAACGTGTACAGTGCTGTGCAGAAGAGCTCATCTTAACCTTTTGTCTTCACCCTTCAAGAATATCTCTGAAACCCAAATCTGATGCAAGTGCTGGTGATACAGTATAGAAGAGAAAAACCATCACCATTGAAAATAAAGTAGAAATAATAAAAAGGTCAGAGGGAGGTGAAACTCCATCATTCATTGGCAGTGCACTTGGTTACAGTCGGTCAAAAATAGCATTTATTAAAATAATGTGCCTGTTCTGACTTGCATACAAATTCAACTTAAGTACAAACCTACAGTCTCGTATGTAACCCAGGGACTGCCTGTAATTCCAAAAATGGAACTTTTGGACTCAGGAAGGTCTAAAATGTTGGGATTCATCAAAATCTTGACATTAAATTTTGAACGATTAGAATATTTTCCCTGTACTTCGTATATGAGAAAGTAAAAAAGGATCCAGGACTTTTTGTATGCCAGTGTTAGAGATGCATGTAACTCAGTTGCTCTGCCACCTTTAGGCCGATCGGACCATAATGGTAAAGCTCATACCTGCATACAAAACCCATTGTTCAGTGGCTGCCAGCCACCACCAGAACCATGCAGGAATGGACAACAGAGGCTGAGGAAGTTTTGAAGGATGCCTTTGAAAACACTGACTGGGATATGCTTTGTGAGTCACATGGCCTGGACATAGACAGACTCTGCCAATGTATCACAGATTGCATCAAGTCCTGTGTAGATAACATAGTCCCCAAAAAGACAGTGCACTCCTTCCCTAACAGCAAGCCATGGATCACAAAAGACTTTAAAGCCATATTGAGTAGGAAAAAAGGAGTCTACAGGTCTGGAGATAAAGATGAAATAAAGCAGGTGTAGTCAGAACTGAAGATGCAGTTCCAAAAGGGGAAGGCCTACTACAGAGACAAACGTGAGCACAAGTTACAATAAAATAACATGAAGGAAGTGTGGAATGGGTTGAGGTCTATCACTGGCTACAAACAAGCTGTAAAAATGGCAAAGAAAGAAACAAGAACAGAGCTAATGAACTGAAAGAGTTCTTCAACAGGTTTGACTCGTTCTTGTCAGTACAGTCCTCCCCCAACATTGCTAGCCTCTGTGAGCCAGCTGAGGAAGTTCTAGAATCCCAACTGCTATCTACACCCTGCACGACCTTACCCCACAATGATACCACACTTGTGGTCTCCAGATCCTCTCCACTCTCTGGACTTTATGTCTCTGATGATGAAGTGAGGAGAGAGCTTGGAAAACTCTGTACAAACAAGGATTCAGATCCAGATCGACTCAGCCTCAGGGATCTGAAAACATGTGCTAGCCAGCTCTGCGGGGTCCTACAACACCTGTTCTCTCTTTCTCTGAATTTGCAGAAAGTTCCCCAGCTGAGGAAAACATCTTGTGTAGTCCTAGTGCCAAAGAAAAATCATTCCAGTGATCCCAAGGACTTCAGACCAGTTGCACTTACTTCATTCATCATGAAGATCTTTGAGAGGCTGGTCCTAATACAGCTAAGGACCCTGGTTTCAGAACATCTGGATCCTCTGCAGTTTGCCTATCAGATACGTATACAGTAGGTGTGAATGTTGCTCTTATCTATATGTCCCACAGAGACTACTCCAAATTGGACAAAGCTGGCACCACTGTCAATGATAATGTTCTTTGACTTTTCCAGTGCTTTTAACACCATTCTGCCTCATCGACAGGGGGAAGAACTCATGGCTTTGCATCTTGACGTCCCCACAATTTCTTGGATCATGGACTACCTGACCAACAGACAGCAATTTATGAGGCTGAGGGACTCTGAGTCAGAAATGGTTGTGTGTAATACTGGAGCACCTCAGGGAACTGTCCTATGTCCCTTTCTGTTCACCCTATAAGTACCAGCATTTGCCATCTACAGAAATTTGTTTGGGAAATAAAGGCTGCATTAATAATGGAGATGAGTCACATCATTTACTGAAGAAGAGGCCTGAGTTGCCTCGAAAGCATGCATATTGGAATCTTTTTAGTTAGCCAATAAAAGGTGTAATTTTGCTTGACTTCTCACTACATCCTTGGGATTAATGTTTATCTAATCTGATCTCATCTAATCTCTCTCTCTCTCTCTCTCTCTCTCTCTCTCTCTCTCTCTCTATATATATATATATATATATATATATATATATAGACACCAAAGACAAGACTGAGTCTTAGTACTTTAGCAAAATCAGCTTTATTCCACTCAAAACAGGAACAGCAAGGTTATTTATTCTAGCGGGATCCACCATTCTACTATACTGTACACAAACACAGAAAGCAGGCAGGGTCGGGGCCAGGTTAGTGGCCAAGTTATAATGTTCCCTGCATCACCCATCAGGTGACTGGTGCTTTGCGTGTGGCAGCAGTCAGTTTGTAGTTGTTTCTGTGGTGGTATGAATCTGTGGTTGCCTCGGCGACAGCCAAGCAACTCTCAACAGATGTGGCAGTCACGTTTCAACGTGTCGTTCCATTGAGGAGGGTCTCAAAAGAGGCAATCGCACTTCTGTGTGTCATCCTGTTGGGGAGACTCTCAACAGAGTTCAGAAGTCTCACTATATTATATTTTTCTCACAATCCTCAGCAGACAATTCACAGGAAATCACACAGGGTTTTGGCCCCCTGTGATGATGACAATTCCTATCGTGATGACGTCACTTTCAGAACCCATGATGATGTCACTTTCGGTTCAGGCACCCATGATGACATCACTTCCTGTCCCCATTACATTACTTCCATTCCAGACCTTTAAAACCGGCATCTTTGTCACATGTCTTCAGTTCTGTTTTGGACTTGAACCTGACCACTGCTCATTTAAAACAAACCCATTTTGCAGCCAGGGCATATTATACGGGTGGCTGCCCCAAACTTTTTTGATGTCTTCTGTCTATTCTTATGACAATATATATATATATATATATATATATATATATATATATATATATATATATATATCTGCGGTGGGTTGGCACCCTGCCCAGGATTGGTTCCCTGTCTTGTGCCCAGTGTTGGCTGGGATTGGCTCCAGCAGACCCCCGTGACCCTGTGTTCGGATTCAGCGGGTTGGAAAATGGATGGATATATATATATATATATATATATATATATATATATATATATATATATATATAATATACAGTATATATTCATAGTTCTGAATCGCAATTTGATTATTTGGAGGGTTACCTACCAGATAACACTTGAAGTTGGTTGGAGAGTCAGCAATCATCAGCCACAACCCATCAGTTGCAAGAAGCAGATCATAGATATGTGATACAGTACCTGCTAAATAATACAAAGAGTACACACCTAATGATCCCCAATTAGGGTGAAAGACGTGTCCTCTTTGTACTGTTTGGCAGGTGCTGTATCATATATATTTAAATATATACATACACTCCAGCTTTATCCAGGACTTTTTCCAAATGTCCACATAAGTTTCTAGTCTATGCATCTCGCAGTTTAAAGTACAAGATGTCCTGTGGCCTGTGGACCTCTGTGTATCTGTCACACTAATACTTAAATTCACTACAACATACTGTATGTTCCTTTCTTTCTTAAGACAGGTTTAGAGGTCTAGAGGAATTCTTTGGTTCAGTCTACCATCACTGGAAGCCTCAACTTTTGGGCATGATGATCTGGAAAGTGTGCACCTCTTATCCTATTTTTATATCTAACAGTACCCAACAAAATATGTATTTTTTTGTTCTTTACTTCACCTTTTACAGTTTATTGTATTAGGAAGTTGTTACTTTTCCTATACCCATTGGGGTCAGAGCACAGGGCCAGCCATTGCACAGTGCCCCTGGAGCAATTGCAGGTTAAGGGTCTTGCTCAGGTGCCCAGCAGAGTAAGATTTCTTTTAGCAGTAACGAGGATTCAAACCGGCAACCCACCAGAAACCATCAGAGATCCTTAGCCTCAGAACCACCACTCCCACCCCTTACATTATGAATGATAACACTGTTGCCTTGTTGAATGCTCTTGTATCTATCATGAATAAAATTTTCATGTATCTCTGTCAATAAGTTATTGCTCTCTCTACTGAAGTGCTAGCATAGCTTTTTATTAGCTTTTATGTATTGTAGATTCAAAATTAAGAACTCTCCTGATTGCAGCCTGACTCATACCTCTCAAGAGAAATATTTTTATTTTGGATAAGAACAGTTTAAAATAATTTTAACAATAATATTCAATAAAGACACTCTTTGAACTTGATTAGAAATGAATTAATGTAGATTCACAGGAAAACATTTTCAGCAATTAAATTGTAAAAATAATCTCATTAATTAAATATATAATACATGTAATATACTTTCACAAATTAAAATAATTTCAATAAAGCATTTACAAATAATATGACAAAATTAAAATGTAATTTTTGAATATATTTTGTATCAAAACTTTTCTTTGTAATTGGTATTTTTTTAGAGTAGATCATGAAGTGCATTGAAAAATTTGAAATTGAGTAACCTGTATGAAATGCACTATATAAATTGAAGACGTGAGAGTAAAAGAAATTTAAAAACATCCAGCTAATCACTGCATATTTTTATACAATTTATTTATATATTTCTGGCTGTTTTGGTTCAGGCTATGTTAAATTGTGCCTTTTAAAGAGGATATATCTTCACACTGTTATAGAACATGTAGAGGTACAGAGGTATATACACAGTATATAATTGTATCTGATTGCTGTTTGAAAGTTGGTTTTCCTTTTGACCAGAGAATGAAAGCACAGCACGATCAGTAACATACCCTATTAGCTTTGTTCACTTCCTTGTTACAAAGCGACTCTCCAAAGTGGGCCTGGTTGAGATGTGACAAGATGTCTGCATTAATGTGTTGATCACCAGCACAGTGATGACCTGTGAGATTAAATGATTAAAATTAAATGAGGCATTTAGTGAGAATAGAATTTCTGTCCTTCTGCCCATAGAGCCATTGTAGCAGTGCATGATCAGTTACTAAGGTAGAATTTCAACCCAATAAATAATAATATAGCGCTTCAACAGAACACTTTATTGTCAGACATTCCTTCTCAAGGACTGAGCAGCAGTGCTGTCTGGGAAACAATGTTTGATCCAAAAACGTAATCGGATGTTCAACAGGATAGCTCCTAAACCATACATGCTAGCATCTGTTTACAGTACAAAATCCTTCATAAATTATGAATTTTTCAGAACAGGATAAGAAGACTGGCAACCTTCAAATCAGAAAAAGATTTTTCACAATTATCCAAGCAGACAATGCTATGATTTTCATGGCCGTTTGTCAAATCCATTAAGGGAGCGGCTGTACTAGCAAAGTTGGGAATATAATGCTTGTAATAACCCACCAGACCTAAGAAAGCATGAACTTACTTCTGTGTCTCTGGAAGCAGATACTTGAGCACCTCCCCAGTCCTTTTCATTTGTGGTTTAATCAAACCCTTACCCATCAAAGAGCCCAAATAGTAACTCTCTGACATTCTCAATTTATACTTCTTCAGATGAGTCATTAAAACAGCTTCTCTTAAGCTGTCAAGAACTGCTTGTATGCGCATTAAGTATTTCTGTCAAACAATGCTAAAGTAACAATGTTTCTTCTAGCTTCCTGTGTCCGATATAAATGCATCTGTACTTTAACACCAGGGTCTGTTACAGCCTTTAGCAGCAAATTTAGTTTTACTAGGCAGGGAAGAAAAGACACCACTGTTTCTATTAATTAGATCAATTAATTGACTCCTCTGTGTATCCATGAAATTTTTATCAATAGCAACCTCACATTAAGAAACTGGAGCAACTGTCACCAGCGCCTCCCCAGGATCATGCAATTCTTTCAAAATATTGATATGCTGTGTCTGAACTGACTTGCACCAATTTTAAATTCACAGGATCTACACATTCCTTAACTACACCTGAACCCTGCCACTTCTCCAGAAACTTGTATGCATCAGTTGGTACCAAAACAAGCAAGCAATTGCTTTTGCGGAAATTCACAGAGCTTACACTTCCTGTTTGTGCTGCAGATGCTCTATTGCAATTGAGGACACTGGAAATTTTCTCCTTTAGAGAAATGACCGTATTCGCAAATGTATATTTCCAGTCTTCCTCCTAACCTACTAACCTTTTCTCCCACAGACTATCCAACACTCCTCATGGCTGCCTGTTGTAGGTCACACACGGTGTGGACGAGCATCTAGGAAAGGAGTTGGGAAGATACCTTTGCCCAGACGGGAAACCCAGAGTAACAGAAAGGCATCCTGGTCAAGAGGAGGAAGGATGTTGCACCTGGACAAAGCTTCCCAAATGGATGGATGCACATCCCAACCAATAGAGATTAATGGACAGGAGTCCCAACCGGAAATATGTATAGCACCATTCCTGGCTGGAATAGAAGAAGAGGTCCCACTAGTCGCTAGATGTCAGTGGCCCTCAATATCGGCACCCATTTGGGAACTAAAAGAGAATGTCAGGAATTATAGTCTGGCAGCGCAGCCCTGCTGAGGTCCATGGGTGACGCAAGAGGGCCCTGCAGAGAGATGTACTCACTGTTACGTGGGACTTCCATGTGACCTGGAAGTGCTTCCAACAGAGCAACAACCCTGGCACCAGAAATACTCCCGGATCTACAATAAAAGGGAATCGTACTTCCTTGTCCAGGCGAGTCAGAGCTGGGAGGAAGGCAACAATTGACTGGAGGAGAGCAGTGTGGTGGTGAGAGAGATATTTGTGTATTAAACACCCTTTATTTAAACTGGGGGAAATGTCTTGTGTGTTTGGGGTTTGGGGCTCATTGGCACCCCCTAGCTTTAACACTACGAAGACGTAATTCAAACAGATTTAATCCAGTAAAAGCTTGAGGTGACTCCCTCACTACATACATCAGAAAACAACACGGTGTCCCAGGATGTCAGGTTCTCATGAGCAACACGCCTAATCTTCTTCTTCTTTCGGCTGCTCCCGTTTGGGGTGGCCACAGTGGATCATCTTCTTCCATATCTTTCTGTCCTCTGCATCTTGCTCTGTTACACCCATCACCTGCATGTCCTCTCTCACCACATCCAAAAACCTTCGCTTAGGCCTTCCTCTTTTCCTCTTACCTGGCAGCTCTATCCTTAGCATCCTTCTCCCAATATACCCAGCATCTCTCCTCTGCACATGTCCAAACCAACGCAATCTCGCCTCTCTGACTTTGTCTCCCACCCGTCCAACTTGAGCTGACCCTCTAATGTACTCATTTCTAATCCTCTCCATCCTCGTCACACCCAGTGCAAATCTTAGTATCTTTAACTCTGCTACCTCCAGCTCTGTCTCCTGCTTTCTGGTAAATGCAACCGTCTCCAACCTATATAACATAGCTGGTCTCACTACCGTCCTGTAGACCTTCCCTTTCACTCTTGCTGATATCCATCTGTCACAAATTACTCCTGACACTCTTCTCCACCCATTCCACCCTGCCTGCACTCTCTTTTTCACCTCTCTTCCACAATCCCCATTACTCTGTACTGTTGATCCTAAGTATTGTGAAGGATTGCCGGCTTTCTACTCCGGCCCTCACCCCCAGGCCGCCAGGAGGAGCTCTCCCGACAGCATGAACGTGCCCCGAATTCCAGCAGGGCATCATGGACTCTGTAGTTTATATGCACAGCCCTGCTGGATACCATGGGGGCCTCCAGGAGTCGCTGTAGGGAGGTTGTCGGACTCTTATGTGCCCTATAACCCGGAGGTGCGTCAAGATCACATGACAGGAAGAAACGACGTGCCTCCGGGGTGAAGAAGAGTTTTTTATATGACCCGGAAGTGTTCCTAGTCACGTGGACAGAGAGGACGAAACACTTCCGGATCAGGACTATAAAAGGACTATGGGAAATCCCAGATGTTGAGCTGAGCTGGGTGGAAGGGTGGCAACGCGTCTGGGAGTGTGGAGGATTGATTATTGTGTATTGTTGATTATTGAGTATTGTGGAGAGGAGGGTGCTTTGTGCACAATTGTTATTATTAATAAATCATTATTTGGACTTTTACCTGGTGTCTGACGTCTAGTCTGAGGGTTCAAGGGGTCACGGAGGCCTATATCTGTCACAGTATTTAAACTCATCCACCTTTGCCAACTCTACTCCCTGCTTCCTCACCATTTCACTGACCTCCCTCTCATTTACCCACATGTATTCTGTCTTGTTCCTACTGACCTTCATTCTTCTCCTCTCTAGAGCATATCTCCACCTCTCCAGGGTCTCCTTAACCTGCTCCCTACTCTTGCTACAGATCACAATGTCATCAGCAAACATCATAGTCCACGGGGACTCCTGTCTAATCTCATCTGTCAACCTGTCCATCACCATTGCAAATAAGAAAGGGCTCAGAGCTTATCCCTGATGTAATCCCACCGCAGACCTCACCACTGTCACACTTCCCTCGTACATATCCTGTACAACTCTTATGTACTTCACTGCCACTCCCAGCTTCCTCATACAATACCACAGCTCCTCTCGAGGCACCCTGTCATATGCCTTCTCCAGGTGCACAAAGATGCAATACAACTCCTTCTGGCCTTCTCTAAACTTCTCCATCAACATCCTCAGAGCAAACATTGCATCTGTGGTGCTCTTTCTTGGCATGAAACCATGCTGCTGCTCACTAATCATCACCTCACTTCTCAACCTAGCTTCCACTACTCTTTCCCATAACTTCATGCTGTGGCTCATCAATTTTATTCCCCTGTAGTTACTGCAGTCCTGCACATCCCCCTTATTCTTAAATATCGGCACCAGTACACTTCTTCTCCACTCCTCAGGCACCCTCTCACTTTCCAAGATTCCATTAAACAATCTGGTTCAAAACTCCACTGCCATCTCTCCTAAACACCTCTATGCTTCCATAGGTATGTCATCTGGACCAACGGCCTTTCCATTTTTCATCCTCTTTATAGCTGTCCTTACTTCCTCCTTGCTAATCTGATTCACTATCTCCACATCATCCAACCTCTTCTCTCTCTCGTTCTCTTCATTCATCAGCCTCTCAAAGTACTCTTTCCATCTGTTCAACTCACTCTCCTCACTAGTGAATACGTTTCCATCTTTATCCTTTATCACCCTAACCTGCTGTACATCTTTCCCAGCTTGGTCCGTCTGTCTAGCCAATAGGTACAGGTCCTTTTCTCCCTCCTTAGTGTCCAACCTCTCATACAACTCATTATACGCCTTTTCTTTAGCCTCCGCCACCTCTCTCTTCACTTTGCGCCTTATCTCCTTGTACTCTTGTCTACTTTCTACATCTCTTTGACTATCCCACTTCTTCTTTGCCATCCTCTTCCTCTGTATACTCTCCTGCATTTCCTCATTTCCTCAAAAGTGCTCCTGTTTCTTTTGAAATTAATTAGAGTTGGCCAGTTCCGAGCATCACCTGGATGATAACATACATACAAGACCGCAAGACAAGCACATTAGTGAGTATTCAATGTTTGTTAATTTATTTTTATTTTTAAAGTTGTGTTTTTTTAATTATATTTTTCTCAAACAATTAAAAAAAACACTTTATTTTCCTCCCAGGTAACGCTGGGTATTTCGGCTAGTATCTGCTAAAATAGTCTGCTAACATGAATATATACTGGTACCCATTTTAATTCTTGGGGAGTGGAAGATTATGCATAGAGAATACAGTATGTAACCGTCAGGGCAAGACTTACAAAATTGTTCCACTCTGTACTCATACTTACCCAGTAAAATCATTTAAAAAAATGCTCTCATTTCCATAGCACGGAGATAAACTGGGAGTGATTCACTTCCCCTTTGTGAATGAAGAACAACTAACTACTTGATAAAGCCAGCAGCAATTCGATCAGATATCACATGGTGTAAAAATCCCTCTTTATTTAAATGTGTGGAGTTTTCAAACTGAGCACATCTCAATGTCTATAGTATTCAGCATGTACCATCTCCAAGCCAATGTCTTCTTTTTGCAACCATATAAGTTTTACATCCACACCACCTAATGCACCCTGAGTCCTTGACCACCCATCTTTATCACAGAAGGTTGAAGGCATAACATCATCAGGCTCATCAGGCCGAAATAAGATCCCCTGGAAAACCTTTTCCAAATCTAGTGAAGGAGTCTCCTCTCCATCCTCTCTAGTCAAATCCAGTTCAACTTCTAAGCCAGCTTCCAGGCCATGTTTCTTAAAAACAAGCCCCAATCTGTGGGAAAAGGCTATTCTCTACAAACATGGGCCAGGGACAAGTGTCTAAAACTGCTGTAGTACAGTCACATACTGTTTAATTTGACAAACACAATGAATGTCCACCTGTTGTAAGCTTTTGCAACATAACTTCTGGAGCAAGTCATGGCAGATCACACAACAGCCAAATAATGCAAGCGCTTCTTCTCCTGTTAAGCACATTGAAACCCAAAAATTATCCTCTAATTTGGATGGGACCTCAGAGCAACACACCTCTGCCAAGTCAATCTCCAAAGCCTCACTTTCAATGTGTTCAAGGTTTTTTGTTCCACTGCATGCCCCTCTGAACAGCCAAGTCTTGTTGTCCCAGAACAACCCCCTACATAGAATTCTGCTCCTGTCTCTTAAGTTCCAGTTCAAGCTCAAACTTCCTGAGCACCGGTGGCCTTAGGAGGACCCAGCCTGATGGTCATTCTTCAATCCATGTAGGTTGGCTTGGCAGAGGTATGTTGCTCTGAGATTCCATCCAAAACTGGTTGGATCCGTTTGGTTCTATATAGATTTTAGGTATGATGATGTCATTATGGGAACTCTGTAGCTTTGAGTGCGCTGAGATGCTTCCGCTGTGGGCAGCCTGGCCATATTGTGAGAGAAACCATCTTTTGTGAGATCAGTCTATGGAGGTTGGTTCCAGGACAGAGAGGTGAACAGGGACAAAACTATGACCCAGGAACCAGGGTCAGACTGGCATAGCCTCTGTCTGTCTCCAGGTGGCTTGAATGCCTTCAAGTTTCCTGACCCGGTCTGTCAGAGTTTTGTCATTGCTTCTAAGCATCTCATTGCAAGGTTTCTCACTTATCCCATTGAGTACCCCATTGATAGCAAACCTCTACATGATATGTTCTGAGGGGTGACAACAGAACCAGCTTTGGATGAGAAAGTCTTTGGTCTGCACCCTTACACTGTTCAAAAAGGCATATACAAAAACTAGACAAAAAAACTTTAAATGGGAGTTGTTTTGCTTTTATTTACAAACATATCTGCCAGTTGGGTAAGCAAAATTTACTTGACAAGAGTTCTTAAAGCTAAAAATGGTAAATGCAAATTTTTTGATAAGTCAATAATTCTTACAATAAGGAAAACAAGATTTAATGTCATGATGTTAAAATATTTTACTTGCTTAGATTTCATTTTTTGCAGTGGATAAGATTATTATAATCAAACTGCCAAAATTAGACCTCTTCACGAGGGAGCTCATAGTAGTGTGAAGAAGAATTTGCTGCTTGAAAAAGTCATAATCATGGCGTCTATCGATAGGGATATTTCACATACAGTAACTTGCTCAGTACCGTTAGTCAAAGAGTAGCCATGATGGTAGCCTAGTCTCTTCTGTCCCAGAGCATCATTGTAGCCATGTGTTCAAAGCAAAACAGGAAACATTCAGGAACCTCTGAAGGTGCCGACTTCTGCACAATATCTCTGGCACAAGTAGGAACAGGAGTCCTCTCCTCTGGGTCAGGGGGAAGGGGGGGTGTCCTGAGGCAGTTGAGTAAGCTGTTGGGCTGATGCTGCTTGCTGATAAGGATCCATTTTGTGCAACACCTTCTCAGGTACAAGTTGTCGCGTTTGGGCTCCTGAGATGCACAGGCAGGGAGATACTGGGCAAAACGACCTTTATTCTAATACTTGAAGCTTTATTGTTGAACCTTTTTTCTGTTTAAGAGTGTTATTCAAACACACAGCAAACTTGACAACTTTGTAGTTGTCTTGTTTTAGCAGCTGTTCTTTCAGATTAAAAGAACTCAAATGCATCTTCCTTGGGATCGTTTGATTGAAGGGAGGCAATAACCACGGCTGGAGCAGAGCCACAGGCAGTTTGGAGAGGACAAAGAACAAAATACCACATAAGTGAGTATGCGGTGAACACAGTGTGATAAATGGCTTACATGCTATTAAACAGCGACTGATCCCACAAGAGTAGACTAAGATGTTTGTATGTTTCTTTGTTTCTTTTGTAACTGATTGCTTTTTGAAATTGCATGGTCCCTGGAGACGAACCAGCCCCAGAGAATGAAAGCAGAGTCACTATATACATACTACATACTCTTTATGCATATATGTTGTAATGGGCCGCCGGGTCCCCTGCCCGGCCGGGACGCCCCTTCTGCTTATGTTCTGGGGGAGCAGCCATGGACTCCTCAGTACCTCCCCCGGGACGCTTTGTGGCAGCCTCCCTGGTTGATGATGCTTCAGTTTCCCTCAGGGTTTCATGGGAGATGGAGTACTCCCCAACCCTGTGGGGACCTGGGATGGCCACCAGGGGGCGAGGCAGAGATCGTTAAGCCCAGCTGGTTTAATCCTCTACCCTATCCGGGAATGCGTTTGGGAACAGGTGAGCAAGCACCAGGAGCACTTCCGGGAGGACCATAAAAGGACCCAGCAACCACCACTCAGAGCCAGAATCGTGAGGAAGAGGACGAGGTTGCCGGAGAGGAGTGGTGGTGCCAGCGGAAGGATTGCTGTGTTGACAGTAAGGTGTTTTGGGACTGTGTTATACCTGTGGGGTTCACGGGGAAGATGTGCCCCACAGGGGAAGAGTGTTTGGGCTGTGTTTAAGTGATTGGGACTGTTTATTGCCAGTGGGGTTCACTGGGGAGGACGTGCCCCACAGGTGAAGAAAAATAGAAGATTTCTGTTCAATTGCCACGTGCCTCAGTGTGAATCTGTGACAGGTCAGGCGCTTATATAGCGCCTTATTCACAATGTATTGTGCCCTGCAGAGGATGCTCCTGCCACCCTAACCTGACATGGATTGACACAGGACACAAGTTCAGAACACACTTTTTATTTTTTTTCCCATGGGAATCACCTTCCCAGTTCTCAAGCACAGTACACAAAAGCACACTTTTTATTCTTTCTCTCACTCCTCCTGGCAAGCTTTGTCCCTGTTCCTCCCATCTCTAGCTCCCCAAATGAAGTGAGGCGGCTCCTTTTATGCTACTCCTGGGAGTACTCCAGGTGGCTCATTAGCCAGATCTGGTATCACTCCCACGTGTGGTGGAAACCCAGTATAGGGCTGTCCTGAACTCCAACTCCCATGATTCCCTGCGAGAATCCATGGAACCACATCAACTCAGTGGGCTGCCCTCTAGCGATCCAGGGGAGGCAGAGTCCTGCACACATCTCCTCCCCTGGTCCTTCTGGAGAGCACAGGGGGTTGTTAATCAGTTTCAGCTGCTTTGGTGTTAATGAAATTAACAACAGGTGCGCTAGAGGGGCAACAATGTGATGACCCCCAAAACAGGAATGGTTTAACAGGTGGAGACCACTGACATTGTTCCCTCCTCATCTTTTCTGACTGTTTTTTTTTACTAGTTTTGCATTTGGCTACGGTCATTGTCACTGCTGGTAGCATGAGGCGATACCTGGACCCTACAGAGGTTGCACAGGTAGTCCAACTTCTCCAGGATGGCACATCAATATGTACCATTGCCAGAAGGTTTGCTGTGTCTCCCAGTCTCAAGGGCATGGAGGAGATTCCAGGAGACAGGCAGTTTCTCTAGGAGAGCTGGACAGGGCTGTAGAAGGCCCTTTACCCATCAGGAAGACTGGTATTTGCTCTTTTGGGCAAGGAGGAACAGGATGAGCACTGGTGTTACTGTCTCTGACCAAACAATCAGAAACAGACTTCATGAGGGTGGTCTGAGGGCCCAACATCCTCTACTGAGCCCTGTGCTCACTGCCCGGCACCATGGAGCTCGATTACTACTTGCCATAGAATACCAGAATTGGCACGTCCACCACTGGCGCTCAGTGCTTTTCACAGATGAGAGCAAGTTCACCCTGAGCTCATGTGACAGACATGAAAGGGTCTGGGGAAGCCGTGGAGAACATTATGCTGCCTGTAACATAGTTCAGCATGACCGTTTTGGTGGTGGGTCAGTGATGGTCTGAGAAGGCATATCCATGGAGGGACACACAGACCGCTACTGAGAAAAGCGCTATATAAATGTAATGAATTATTATTATTATTATTATTATTACAAGCTAAACAACGGCACCTTGACTGCCATTAGGTATTGGGATGAAATCCTTGGACCCATTGTCAAACCCTATTCTGGTGCAGTGGGTTCCACCTGGTGCACGACAATGCCCATCCTCATGTGGCAAGAGTATACAGGCAGTTCCTGGAGTATCAAGGAATTGATACCATTGACTGGCCCCCATGTTCACCTGACCTAAATCCAATAGTACAGTGTCCATTTTAGGACATCCTCCTCCCTCCGAAAAAACTCCATCCTTCCTACTACCTTCGATAAAATATTCCTCCTCCCTGCGAGGAATCCCCAGTCACCCCTCCTCCCTCCTCCCTCCTCTCTCCTCCCTCCTCCGTCCGCTCTCAGTTCTCCGATGTCCGTTTTCCGCCATCCACCCTCCTATCTCCGTCATCCGCCTTCAGCTCTCCATCAAACCCCACACTCCCCCCGCCCCCTCATTGACATTTTCGTTAATGAAGTGACGTAATACTTCAGCTCCACCTTCTTCACAAGTTCATTAACCAAATTATTTGTCAATTATGTTTCACAGTAAGAATTTACAGCACGACTCAAACGTGGGAACGAAAGTAAATGACGTTAATTGTTGAGTGTCTTTTAATATTGTTTAAGCATACATATTAACACATGTGCAATTAAACGTGTGCATTTACGGTGTGATTTTTCAGGCTTAAAAGCTCGCCTTTTATTAAAAAGGTAAATGCAAACTTTTTTCATTCTGAAGGGCACAAACCACGCAAAAATGTCGGTACACCAGATAAATAAGCGCAACATATTATCAGTTGTATTGTATGCTTACAATACATATAGAAATGTGTTAATCGTTAACTAATAGTATGGGATGGTGTTTTTCAACTCAGCTACAGATGCAGATGGAAACCAGAACTGCTTTGAAAAATACGAACGCCTTAGGACCGATCTGGAATAAGGTAGCACAGCGCCTTGATTTAAACGATTCCATGTCTTGGTGGGTTTGCGTTGCTTGTTGTCAATATCTTTACACCTGTTTTTAAGGCTTATTGACTGAAAGGGGCTTTCGTGAAAAAAGTTAGGGCTTTGCTACAGGATACACCCTCCACAAGTTAAGGAAGTTAAAAATAAAGGTATATATTTCTTTTGTCCTGTGGGACCCCGGAGGCAGCTGATAGGTACCGGCAGGCCAAGCGGAATGCGGCTTTGGTGGTTGCTGAGGCAAAAACTCGGGCGTGGGAGGAGTTTGGGGAGGCCATGGAGAATGACTTTCGGACGGCTTCGAGGAGATTCTGGTCCACCATCCGGCGTCTCAGGAAGGGGAAGCAGTGCAGTGTCAACACTGTATATGGTGGGGATGGTGCGCTGCTGACCTCGACTCGGGACGTTGTGGGTCGGTGGGGGGAATACTTCGAAGACCTCCTCAATCCCATTAACATGCCTTCCAATGAGGAAGCAGAGCCTGGGGACTCAGAGGTGGGCTCCCCCATCTCTGGGACTGAGGTCACCGAGGTGGTCAAAAAACTCCTTGGTGGCAGGGCCCCGGGGGTGGATGAGATACGCCCGGAGTTCCTCAAGGCTCTGGATGTTGTAGGACTGTCTTGGCTGACACGCCTCTGCAACATCGCATGGACATCAGGGACAGTGCCTCTGGATTGGCAGACCGGGGTGGTGGTCCCCCTCTTTAAGAAGGGGGATCGGAGGGTGTGTTCCAACTACAGAGGGATCACACTCCTCAGCCTCCCTGGAAAAGTCTATTCAGGGGTCCTGGAGAGGAGGGTCCGTCGGATAGTCGAGCCTCGGATTCAGGAGGAACAGTGTGATTTTCGTCCTGGTCGCGGAACAGTGGACCACCTCTATACCCTTAGCAGGGTCCTGGAGGGTGCATGGGAGTTTGCCCAACCAGTCTACATGTGTTTTGTGGACTTAGAAAAGGCATTCGACCGTGTCCCTCGGGGAATCCTGTGGGGGGTACTCCGAGAGTATGGGGTACCGGCCCCTCTGATAAGGGCTGTTCAGTCCCTGTACGATCAGTGCCAGAGCTTGGTCCGCATTGCCAGCAGTAAGTCGAACCCGTTTCCAGTGAGAGTTGGACTCCGCCAGGGCTGCCCTTTGTCACCGATTCTGTTCATAACTTTTATGGACAGAATTTCTAGGCGCAGCCAGGGTGTTGAGGGGGTCCGGTTTGGTGGGCTCAGGATTGGGTCACTGCTTTTTACAGATGATGTTGTCCTGTTTGCTTCATCAGGCCGTGATCTTCAGCTCTCTCTGGATCGGTTCGCAGCCGAGTGTGAAGCGGCTGGGATGAGAATCAGCACCTCCAAATCCGAGACCATGGTCCTCAACCGGAAAAGGGTGGAGTGCCCTCTCAGGGTTGGTAGCGAGATCCTGCCCCAAGTGGAGGAGTTCAAGTATCTCGGGGTCTTGTTCACGAGTGAGGGAAGAATGGAGCGTGAGATCGACAGGCGGATCGGTGCGGCATCCGCAGTAATGCGGGCGTTGCATCGGTCTGTCGTGGTGAAAAAGGAGCTGAGCCGCAAGGCGAAGCTCTCAATTTACCAGTCGATCTATGTTCCTACCCTCACCTATGGTCATGAGCTATGGGTAGTGACCGAAAGAACGAGATCGCGAATACAAGCGGCTGAAATGAGTTTCCTCCGCAGGGTGTCTGGGCTTTCCCTTAAAGATAGGGTGAGAAGCTCAGTCATCCGGGAGGGGCTCAGAGTAGAGCCGCTGCTCCTCCGCATCGAGAGGAGTCAGATGAGGTGGCTCGGGCATCTGATCAGGATGCCTCCTGGACGCCTCCCTGGTGAGGTGTTCCAGGCACGTCCAACCGGGAGGAGGCCCCGGGGAAGACCCAGGACACGCTGGAGGGACTATGTCTCTCGACTGGCCTGGGAACGCCTTGGGATTCTCCTGGAAGAGCTAGAAGAAGTGGCCGGGGAGAGGGAAGTCTGGGCATCTCTGCTCAAGCTGCTGCCCCCGCGACCCGACCTCGGATAAGCGGGAGACAATGGATGGATGGATGGATGGATATATTTCTGTTTTATTTAAACCTTTTAAGTTTGTATGCGGGCGGCATGGTGGCGCAGTGAAAGGTGCCAGTTAGGAGACCCGGGTTCATATGCATTTTACTTTTTTTGTATCTCTTTAGTAATATTTTATTGTAAAAGGATAACCAGTATTTAAACCTTTTATGTTACTTTATAAAGTTATGTTACACAATGTTGAAAGATTAATAAGAACGCTACATATTTTGGCAGCTGCTGCTTTAATTTTCAATGAAATGAAAAAAGCTCTCCAAGAGAAAACCTCAATGAAGAAGAAACAGTTTGCACTCTCTAAAAAGGAGAAATCCTCATTTATAAAGGTTTGCTGCAGATGACTTAACTGAAAATAAATGAATAGTTCCTTTGTGTATAATACATATTTATCTATTTGACTTATGCCTTTATTCCAGCAACTTGCAACATCTGAGGTACAATTTGTTACATTACTTTTGTTTTTTGCAGCACAGGCAGGTGAAGTGACGTCCTCAGGGTCACACAGTGGTGTCAGTACCAGGATTTGAACTGACAAGCTCCGGGTTTGCTGAAATATTACTGAAGAAAGAAAAAAAAAACAAAAACGGGCAAATAGGGCTATGCATACAAATGTCCATCCATCGATTATCCAACCCGCTATATCCTAAATACAGGAGCCAATCCCTGCCAACACAAGGCAGGAAACAAACCACGGGCAAGGTGCCAGCTCACCACAGGGCGCACACACCCACACACCAGGGACAATTTAGAATCGCCAATGCACCTAACCTGCATGTCTTTGGACTGTGGGAGGAAACCGGAGTACCCGGAGGAAACCCAGACAGACACGGGGAGAACATTCAGACTCCACGCAGGGAAGCGAACCCGGGTCTCCTAACTGGCACCTTTCACTGCGCCACCATGCCGCCCGCATACAAACTTAAAAGGTTTAAATAAAACAGAAATATATACCTTTATTTTTAACTTCCTTAACTTGTGGAGGGTGTATCCTGTAGCAAAGCCCTATCTTTTTTCACGAAAGCCCCTTTCAGTCAATAAACCTTAAAAACAGGTGTAAAGATATTGACAACAAGCAACGCAAACCCACCAAGACATGGAATCGTTTAAATCAAGGCGCTGTGCTACCTTATTCCAGATCGGTCCTAAGGCGTTCGTATTTTTCAAAGCAGTTCTGGTTTCCATCTGCATCTGTAGCTGAGTTGAAAAACACCATCCCATACTATTAGTTAACGATTAACACATTTCTATATGTATTGTAAGCATACAATACAACTGATAATATGTTGCGCTTATTTATCTGGTGTACCGACATTTTTGCGTGGTTTGTGCCCTTCAGAATGAAAAAAGTTTGCATTTACCTTTTTAATAAAAGGCGAGCTTTTAAGCCTGAAAAATCACACCGTAAATGCACACGTTTAATTGCACATGTGTTAATATGTATGCTTAAACAATATTAAAAGACACTCAACAATTAACGTCATTTACTTTCGTTCCCACGTTTGAGTCGTGCTGTAAATTCTTACTGTGAAATATAATTGACAAATAATTTGGTTAATGAACTTGTGAAGAAGGTGGAGCTGAAGTATTACGTCACTTCATTAACGAAAATGTCGATGAGGGGGCGGGGGGGAGTGTGGGGTTTGATGGAGAGCTGAAGGCGGATGACGGAGATAGGAGGGTGGATGGCGGAAAACGGACAGCGGAGAACTGAGAGCGGACGGAGGAGGGAGGAGGGAGGAGAGAGGAGGGAGGAGGGGTGACTGGGGATTCCTCACAGGGAGGAGGAATATTTTGTCGAAGGTAGTAGGAAGGATGGAGTTTTTTCGGAGGGAGGAGGATGTCCTAAAATGGACACTGTACAATAGAACACCTGTGAGACATTATGTTTCGGTCCATCCTACGCTGCCAGGTTGCACCTCAGACTGTCCAGGAGCTCAGTGATGCCCTGGTCCAGATCTTGGAGGAGATCATCCAGGACACCATCCATTATTTCATTAGGTGCATGCCCCGATGTTGTTAGGCATGCATACAAGCACGTGGGGGCCATACAAACTACTGAGTACGATTTTGAGTTGTAGCAATGAAATTTCAGCAAAATGGACTAGCCTGCCGCATCATTTTTTCACTTTGATTTTCGGGGTGTCTTTGAATTCAGCCCCTCTGTAGGTTGATAATTTTCATTTCAATTAAACAATGTGGCAACCTTTCATTCCTAACACATTACCCAGTCCATATCAGTATAGATTTCCAGCAGATTTTTTTTTCCCATTGAGATCTGATGTGCTTTCAGAGTGTTGCTTTAATGATATGATATGGTTATAACATATTATGTTGAAATTAATGGCACAAGGCTTATTAAAGTTAAGACTTAAAGAAGGTAATATATTACAATAAAATTCTTCTGCTTCCTTCCACTTTGTCAATAATATGCAAAACAACCTATTTTTAGAAAAATACAACATTAAGAAATTGAATTATTATTGGATTCAGTTGCATCCTGGGGCTATCTTTTGATGTTTTCATCAAAAGATATAAAAATAAATTAGAATAAAGCATCAAGAATGCAATACAGTGGACATCCTTAATTAAATTTTTAATTGAAAAACCAGAGACAATAAGGAAGTAAGAAATAGATGTAATGCTGTGCGTTTGGCTTTAATATTAATGTGTAATTTCTCTTGCTTTTAAGCCTAACCAAAGTAATAATTAAACATTTTACACAAGTCTTGCAAGTAGTTACCAGTTACCTCATGGAACACAAAACTGAAACAGAGATATTGCAGTCTAGAAACCCATATTCAATGCATTTTAGGTGTTAGTGTTTTTTCAAATAAATACATACTGTTTTTCATGTGTGTCTGTGAAGCAAACAACATTGAACATTCAAGTTCTAAAGTAATGCAAAATGTCAGGTACAGGTGTTTTCAAAATTGATGAGAAAGAAAAGTGATGCTGTCTCAGGACTTTGGAGAATTGGCACAATGTCATTTAAACATTTTAACTGTTTTAACTAATAACTTAGATTTGTTTTTACTGTAGTTAAAAAAACATTGAAATAAATAAGTATTCTTATTGAAAAATTAATGTTCCCATGTATTTCCTTGGTTGGCATAAAAAAACAAATATTCTAGCCTTTTCATACTCAACAATTACTCCTGATATGAATAATTATTTATTTCATTGTATGAGAAGATGTGATCAGCCAAGGCTTTGCACACAACAAGATATACAAATGTCACATATTAACAACAGCACAGATCAATTTTTTAAAATATTTTTTCACTTTGACTTGTTTTATTTTTCCTTACATCAATTATTGCTTTAATGCAGATACATTTTGAGATATTTTTTGTCATTTTAGCTTGATAATATAGGGTTAGAGTAGGAATCTCTGCTTTTAACTGGTTTGCTAATACCTAAGTTGCTGCATTATGTCATTGTGGCTGTGTCATGAGAATGTTTGGTTAAGTGATGGGACTGTGTCAGTTTTCCTTACCACTTTGTGTATGGAAGTGCTACCCAGTTTCTGTTTTGAATGAAAGTCACCTTTATCTACATCTGCATTTTGGAAGACCTGGGTCACTAATTAAGTGCAAAGATTTTACATTCATCTGTTTCTTTTCATACGTCTTAATCCAATTATATGGTTGGGCAAAATCAACTCTAATATTATCAGGAAACAACCAGGCAGGAAATTTAGACAAGTACTTGAGAAACAAGTACTAACAACAATACTACCATGCTTTTTTTTTTTGGAATATGTTTTACAAGATTAAATTGATCAATGATTTTGCCAATTTTAAAGGTTTAGATTATTTCTCACGTTCTATTCTCTGCTTTAGACTACAGAAATTCAAATCACTTAACATGTTAAGGGCATCCAGTGTCCAGTAGATCTGCAATGAACTTGGTTGCACTTCTCTGCAATTTCTAGTGCTGTCACAACATTTTTATAGCATTGCTACGAGAACTGTACCAAGTAATTTTCATTTGCACATTATAGGGATTAAGGTGCTAGAATTATATCCAGCATTTTTTATAACATAATAGAGCATTGAATTTCAGTAGACTTTGGTACTACACAAGGCTTGAGGTTTGTAGAATGGAGAGAAAAAAGATTTATTTACCTGCTGACTATGATTAACACTAGAATTACCAAAGCTTACGAAAAAACTCGTAAACCCGGCCCACCTTAAATCCATTCGCACCTCTCCATCAGCGTCTTTTGTCTTGTAAATATGTCAATAAACACAAGCAGCAAGCAGCCTGCTATACCATTCCCCTGCCCACCGCCGCAGTTCAATTCGAAAAGAAGTTTTTCAGTGCTCGTTGATTATCTAGGAGAGAAGTATCTGAAGCTTTATAGGGTAAAAAATATATTGTCATTTGGAATACATGCATTTCATGTTTGTTCCGTGTCTACAACAATCTATGTAAACACATCGTTAAAACAGAAACTTTTTTCATGTTTTTGTAATATTTGACAAAATGTAGACATGAAGTGTATAATGTGTGAAGCCTGAAATTCAAATATTAAATAAACACTTTCATAAAAGGTACAAGTATAACAAAACAAGTGCACTTTTATTCAAGAATATAACCAAAGAAAAAAGAAAGCAGGTTACAGTAGGCTGCTGATACAACAGCTTGCGTGGTGCAATGCTAAGAACTGCTGACTCCCAATCAAGAAGTTGCGGTTTCGATATCAGGTGCTTCCAAAATTTACAGTTTTGAGTAGTGAGCTGCTCTTATTGTTAATATTATACAATAAAAACATACATTTAATTTACTTCTGTAACAGCCAGTGTAAATTTATAGTACTTGTCAAAGTTAGTGGGTTTTTTTTTTCAGTTTTATTCTCTCACTCACGTTCACGCTCCCACAAACCCCCAACCCACCCCCATTATGCCATTTTCAGATAAAGACATGGTATAACAAATAAACTTCTTTTGTTATACCACCTCTTTATTTGAAAATCGTGTCAGATTTTATGCCTGAATGAGACTGGGGCTGGGAAAGCAGTGGACATGGATTTGAGTGGTGTGCGTGACTGAGAATGATTGTGGATGTGAATTTTTTTTTTGTTCAGTTTTATTCTTGAGTGTTCCTGCTCATAATGATTTAGTATGCACCTTCTGGTCCATGATGTCAAAACTGCATTGACAAAAAAGAGAGACTTAGGTATATATGACATTTGGAATAATTCATTTTATGATCTGTATTGTACATCTCAGAAAACATTGTTGCACTAATGCAACATTATATTCATTCGCATACCTTGTAGTTAGTGACTGCGTTTGTTTTTTTTTTTCCCAATCTTGCCCAGTCTCCACATGTTGCTGCATGGTGGTGTTTCTTTTGTACTCAGGACAGAATTGTACAGAGAGGTCAGTTCCGCGCTGTATACAATCATCAATTTCAAATGTTAAGAGGTCCCACACACCCAAGGAACATCCTTCCTACATTAGGACATGTGTATAATTTGTGAAACCTGAAGTCCAAATATCAAATAAACACTTTCACAAAAGGTACAAGTATAACAAAACAAGTGCACTTTTATTCAAGAATATAACCGAAGAAAAAAAGAAAGCAGGTTACGGAAGGCTGTTGATACGACAGCTTGCGTGGTGCAATGCTAAAAACTGCTGACTCCCATTCAAGAGGTTGCGGTTTCGATATCAGCTGCTTCCCAAATTTACTGTTTTGAGTAGTGAGCTGCTCTTATTGTTAATATTATACAATAAAAACATACAGTTGATTTGCGTCTGTATCAGCCAGTGTAAATAAATGTATGGTACTTGTAAAGGTAAGTGTTTTTTTTTAATTCAGTTTTGTTCTCTCTCAGTCACATTCACGCTCCCCCTGATCTGACACTGCTGTTTTCAAATAAAGACATACTATAACAGAGGTGAACTCAGATGAGGATGAGGGTTCTACATCAGAGAAAGAGAACAGAAGCCCTCCCCACAAGAAACGTCCTCTCACATATAAGAACAACGCAGTTGCACCAGGCATAAAGGTGAAAGATGGCACTGTTTGGATGCAGGACGAGGTCCGGCGTCATCCTGCCAGTCAGTCTGCCCCACACCTGTCTTTCAACAAAACAGCATGGCTTACAGAGCTCGCCAACGTATCGTGCCAAGTCCTGTTTGTGATTATGTTTTGTGATGGTCGATCAATAAAAGCAGCAAGCAGCCTGCTATATCATCCCCCCCACCGCCGCAGAAAGGGCAAAAAGTTCTCCCAGTTCAAGACTTGATTATCTGGGAGTGATCTACCTAGAGTTGTAGAGGGTAAATAATTTAATGTGTGTTCTGTGTCTACAGCAATCTATGTAAACATATTGTTAAAACAGAAACAATTTTTCATGTTTTAGTAATAAATGACCTGTATAATGTGTGAAGCCTGAAGTGAGTCAGTCAATCAGCTGAAGTCCAAATATCAAATAAACACTTTCACAAAAGGTACAAGGATAATACGACAGGTTCCGTGGTGCAGCGTTTGCAAATACTGACTTGTAATCAAGAGGTCGCGAGTTCAATACCAGCTCCTCAGCAAATTTACCATTTTGAGTAGTGAGCTGCTCTTATTGTTAATATTATACAATAAAAACATACATTTGATTTGTGTCTGTAACAGCCGGTGTAAATTTATAGTACTTGAAAAAAGTTAGTGTTTTTTTTTTTCACTTTAATTTTCTCAGTCACGATCACAATATAACATTGCCCCCAAGATCTGACGCTATTAGTTTTTATTTGAAACTGGGAATGATTGTAGATGTGAGTAGTGTTTTGAGACAATGGAACTGGAAATTCTCTAATCTGGAGGGATAAAAGCTGACACACAAACACTGGTAACAAATGCCTTTTTGGTATCTCATTGTCACTTGAATTTTTTCTATTCAGTTTTATTGAGTGTTCCTGCTCACGCTGAATTAGTATGCTCCTTATGGTCCATGATGTCAAAGCCGCACTGACAAAAAAACAGAGACATAGATATATATGATATTTGGAATAATTCATTTTATGACCATGAATAGTACATTTCGGAGAACATTGTGGCACTGATGCAACATTATTTATATTCATTTGCATGCCTCCTTGCGGTTGTAATCAGTGACTGTGTTTTTTTCCCCCTGATCTTGCCCAGTCTCCACATTTTCGTGCATGGTGGTGTTTATTTTGTACTCCAGGACATGCAGAGGAAAGAATAGTACAGAGAGGTCAGTTCCGCACTATATGCAATCATCAGATTCAAATGTTAACAGTTCCCACACACCCAAAGACTGTCCTTCCAACATTTATGACATGTGTACCTGTTACAATGTACACACCTCTCTCTATGCTGTGGTTCCTATTACATTGAAGGGGCACCTGACACTGACTGGGTTTGCTTTACTGGGGGAAGTGGCGGTCTTGAAACAGAAGCTTGTCGATATTGCATCCTCTTTTTCTTTTTCCATCGCCTTTTCTTGTAAGAAGCGATGATGAAGTTCTTCTGCAACGTGAGCAAAGAACACTCTTCTTTTCTCAGTGGACCCCATACATGCCTTGCACAGTACATGTGCGTTCATCGCCGCCCGATCAAGCATGTTGTAGCACACAGAAACCGGCCACCTGCGTGTTCCTGTTTGCACTGAATAAGCTCACGCCTTCTGATGCATGATGTCAACACAGCAAGAGATAAATATATGTGACATTTTGAAGAAATCATTTTATGACCTGAATAATACCAATCAGAAAACATCATCGCACTTATGCAATATTATTGGAAAGCGAGCAGCATAAATTTATGGTACTTGTAAAAGTTAGCTTTTTTTCAGTTTTATTCTCTCAGTCACGTTCACGCTTTCTCTCCCCACCTCCTGTTCTGACCCTAACTAACAGTGTCAGCATAAATTTACACCCAGTCTGTTTGTTTTCAAATAATATTGCATTAGTGCGATAATGAATTCTAGCCTACAACTTTAGCTGCAGGTGGAAGCTCCCGTCGCACCCTATGCAACTGAAAATAAGTACTATTTTCCTAATAAAGTACATGTGCAATGCTATGCCTTATTCAGGAAAAGATCCCAGTCGTCCCACAGGAGAAAGACTTTCCGAGACTAAGTTAATACAGCTAAGTTAATAAAGTAAACCTAAACATTACATATAGACATTGTGACGAACAACTGAAGCAAACATACATTATTATTAATTATTAAATAAGAAATTAAAATCTTCATAGCCAAAAATTAAAGATAGCAGTTCATTGTTCCCAAAGTTCAACTGTCATTTGAATAAGATGGAACAAAGAAATATTTTTCAGTTCTTTCCTCATTTGTGATGACTTATTGTTATTGCATTTGTCATCACTCACAGTGAGGTTGAACTCCTGTGAGACCAAAGCAGACAGATGGTTGGTATCTCTTTTTTTATTATTGGTTTCAGTTAGTGGCATATAAATATGTTAAGTGTGATGAGGGAAAAGAAAATTCTAACTGCAGGCATGACAAATTGGTCAGATGATTATTTACAGGATAATATTTCACATCTCTCATATTGGATTTGTTTTAATATATGGCTAACAATGACTACAGAAAATATAGCTAGGTGTAATATGATTTAAATTGTAATAACTGTAGTATAGATATGGTTTGTTTGAAGTTGTACTTCACGTGTATGCCTTGTGAAAAAAATGGACTATGAGTTGCACACTCTAAAAAGAAAAAAAATCAAAAAAGATCCATCAAGGCCACAAATGTCTTCTTCAATCTTTTGCTCTTTCCTGTTTAACAGTCCTAAAGATGAAAATAAATAAATCACTAAACACTGTTTATCACCATCAGCGTCTTTATCACAAATGGAGGAGATCCTTCTCATTGTGCCCTCGCAGGCATAAGTAATCGACCTCTCATTAAATTGTAAAGACAAGAACTTATGATTACAGAAAAGATCAAGTATACCTAATGAAAATATTTCTTTTCCATCCATTAAATACTCCCTCTCTTAATTACACAGAATCCCAACATCTTCTGACACATTCCCTGACAAGTAAAGTTATTACATTCTTATGTAAGATGTAAATCCACGTTTGACAATTCATTAATAAATAATTTTTCCAAAGCACCAAGTGTTTAGTGAGCTCACAGCCTTTGAGCATCATGGAGCGTTTAACAAAATGTCCAGAGGTACAAATTTGACTATTGATTATTAGAACATTAAATATACCTTGCAAATGATTTTTAACCTTTCTTATTGTTAAGCACCCCATACCCCTTCTCTGAGGCATAAGGATAAAGGGGTGCAGAAATCCAATGAGTCACTGTTTGTGCAAAATCAGGGCAAGTAGAGAGACAATCCAAAGTCTGTACAAATCAGCATGTAGGGATATCTAACCTATGACAGATAGTTCTCATTGGGAACTGCCAGCTCTTTTGTACTTGGATAACACCAGCTTCTTGATTTTTTAGTTCTGGTGGATGAATATGGCCATCAATGAATGAATCTCAATCATTAGGAATTGAAGGTACAGGTAATGGAACAGCTTCAATAACTGAAAAGTATTGTTGTTCTAATTTTGCAGGCATTTCCTTTCCATCACACAACTGATTTTTAGTACGTTGAGGCTGCTTAACAGTATTGGTGAATTTTCTTTCTGCACTATTCTTGATTATCCTCTGCTTCAATGGAGAAGGCCCAAAATGGCAAAGCTCATTTTCACTGTCACTTGTTCATCTCCATCTTTCTTTTTGAATTGCTGTTTATTATTTCTCTTGCCCCAAGGTTTTTGTCATTGTTCAGTGATACACTTTGGTTCATCATCAAAAGATAAGTATTCACATGACATAAAATGTTTAAGATGAAGTATCCTTAAAATATCATTACCCCTTTTTGGGCTTTACTTCATAAATGGGCACATCCTTTTCATTTTGTTGTCATACAACAAAATAAATAATATCTTCCCAGACATTCTGCAACATCCCTGTGCCTCAGTTTTGTGTCAGATTCTTAACTTACTGATTTCCAGGCTGGAATAAAATTCTGTGTGTGAATTTTATTCTCTTATCATAATTCCTTTTGTTTTTATTCTGAAGACTTTAGCATGTGTCTTTGCCTGATTTGAAATACAGTCGGCCCTTTCCATTGACGAATTTAACCAACTGTAGATCGAAACTATTAAAAACAAATGTAGAGAGTTCCAAAAAGAAAAATGTGAACTTGTCTTGCGTCAAACACTCATGGCTCATGGGAGTAAACATACGGCTTCTATTGGCAATTACTGAGCCACCACAAAGCTGTTCATTTGGCTAGCTCTTCTCACATGAAGCACCCTTGTGACAGGTGTCTGGTCACACTTACAGGTAATCTAACTTACACACCATTAAAATATCCGACTACATCACCCAGTTTTATTAAGAGACTGGGAACTCTTGAAATTTACTGATAATAGCACACTGGTTTCTTTAAATTGGGCGGTGAGTAAACACACAATGAAAGACACAACAGTAATTTCAGAAAAAAAGCAACAGTAAGTTCTATTACACAAGACAATATAAAGTACATTAAAAAGATAAACGAACATAACAAAATCTAAACATATCAGGAACGAATTTCCTTTTTTTAAAGGGAAAACACACAGTCCACACTCTAAAAGTCCGTTAAAAACAAGAATTGGAGGATACAACCTTTAGTGGTGTAGAGTCCAGTTTGCGCACTGTGTTACCCCAACACTTAATGGTTCAGCTGTCCACGGATGCACTCTGTTCACCAGACACTCGTTTCCCAACAGAAGTTGTGTCAAATCGTTGAATCCCTGTAAGCATTTCTTCGCCGTTCCTTTTTTTCCAACTCTGGTCTCCTTGTGTTGCTGTGACCTAGGCACGCCTCATTTCTCATCTGCCAGCTTTGCTTGGTCCTTTCATGCAGCTTCCCTCTCTCGCTGGACCCACAACTGGCGTCTCCTTGTGGAGCTGTCTCTTCCTCCCTGGAAGTAAGTGTTGCCGTCCTTGTGTCTCATGCCGTGCCAGCCAGGTACCCTCGTCTGCCTACAAGCCCCTGTGCTCTGTCCGAGTGTCTTGGCAGCGTTCTCAGTGGACCGTACCTCTGTGCCTTCTCCTGCCCAGGAGTTTAAATCTCCTTCAGTCCCTGCCGTTGTCAGTCCTGGACAATCAGTTTAATCAATGGCACATCTAAATTTCCTGGGTTTAACAATTAATGAAAACACAAGTTAACAAAATGTATTGTTACCAACCATTAATGAGTACAGATCTGCTGATTAGAAACCAATATTGTGAAACATGTTAATTTCAGGTAAATACAGACATCCTCCAAGGAAGGAGCAGTTCTGTTATCACAACTTGGTATTGTTTGTAATCTCAACCAGCCAAAGTGACTCCTTTGCAATACAGCAAATACTTACATCCTGCAGACAGCCTTTTAACTTCTCACCCACCAGTCCCAACAACGGGTGCCTAATGGAACCACCCAGTGCACAAAAAAATGTCCCCCTCTGACACCCTTGCTTTACTCTGTAAATCACCACCTTTATAAAAGGAAAGTTGTTTCTTGCTCACCTATCCTACCTCAGCCTCTAAGTGCTACCAGTTGCCCATTTAGGAAACACCCTGTCTTCACACTTCCTATGTAGTGCATTTCTTAAACAAAACACAAAAGATTCTCATATATTCTGGAAAATAGCACTCAAACAAAGACGATTAAGCAATCACTCACCAAAAACTTAAACTGAAATCACACTTCCAAACTTAGGTAAGGTTATCTACACGCGGTATGCACCAGTGCAAAAAGCTGAGCAGGCGGTTTGAACACAGAAAGAGTGCCTGTGGGTAGTCAGCACACGGTAAATGGAATACTAAAGTTTTAACTGACAAAATCGTCATTACAGACAGGGACACATGTTGGCGCAGCACCAAGTGCTGCCCTGTGTTTCTTTAAACAAGAGCCGTTCAGTTGACAATCCCAATTGTAAGCTGCTGTGAGGACCTCTGTGTCACATTGTTCATTTCTGTAAAATAATGGCTCCTAAAAAATCAATAAAGTGGTCAAAGCCATCCTTCAAATGCTAAGAGGAATCATAAAGTGCTGCTATCTTTTGACGAGAAAATAAAAATCTTAGATCTTTTGAAAAGTGGCTTGTCGCTTGCTGAAATCACTATTCCCTAACAATACAGTATAACAACTGTATACATTGCATTTATATTATATTAGGTATTATAAGTAATCTATATATGGTTTACAGTATTCAGAAGGATGTGCATAGGTTATATGCAAATACTATTCCATTTTATATAAAGAACTTGACCATTCACAGATTTTGATATCTGTGGAGGGTTCTGGAACCAGTCCTCATCATATTAGGAGGGTCAACTGTACTTCTTGCATTTTATCTCTCCATTTTCCTAAATATTTACTGCTACATGAGCATCTTTCATCTTTACTGAAAGAGTACATCAATAGGTAGTCTGGAAGATTGATCAAACAGAAAATAAAATGTCAAATTCCCTGTAGTTTCACACTATGACAGTTGTAATCATAGGTCAACTTATTTAGTAAGCCTTTCGAATTTGATTTATGTTGCTCATTCAGGGTCTTTAACATTTGTTACAATGTTCAGCTGAACCTTTCTACTTGTCCATTTCACTGCGGATGATAAGATGTAGTCCTTGACCCCACAGTTACGCTCTGCTAAAATAAATTGGAAGGGGTTCAGTGTAATACTATGTGCTAGAGAGTCCACTGGAAAAGCACATTTTTGTTCAATTTAATTTTGAGTCCAGATATCTTCTGGAAGTCTGCTAGTGCATTGGGGACTGCTGGTACAGAAGTGTGTGGGTGTGATATGTACAGTACTATATCATCTTTTAGTAATATTTTCTGTTCACGTTCTTCTCTGGTATTCCTCTATATCTCTGTTACATTTCAAAAGTAAATGACCAATGGCTTAATTGTGAATGCAAAGAGCAATGGTGATGGGGGCATCCTTGTCGAGTACCATGTTCTAGTTTGTAGTTTGAAATATTGTTTTTAATACATATAGAGGCTTCTGGGCTGGCAAAAAGTAGTTTGATCCATGCATATATGTTTGGGCCACACCTAAATGCATTACAAAACTCATTAGATTGTATATTATCTTCTTTAAACTGAGTTGAATATAAGGACTCTCTAAATGTGGGGGTTATATTTTTATGGTCAACGATTTTATCTCCATCTGTGAAGGTAATTTCTATTGCTGTTCTGCAAACTTCCTGCTTGTGGATTTGTTGAGCTAATATCTTATTTGCCTTCTCTCCATATTCATTGTAATAATGTCAAGATTTAAATACGAACTGTTCCATTTCTTTTGTTATTAAAAGAAATTTGGCATATTCTTGATCTATTCTGGTAATTTTGCGTATTAATTCTGATGCCTTCTTGGTTTACAATTTATTTTTCTGGGTAAGATATGAAATAATCTGTCCTTTTAAAAAGTATTCAGAGTTTCCCAGAGTATTCCTGAAGATGCCTCTGAGGATGCATTTGACTCTAAAAATAATCAATTTGCTTGGAGATGAATTCTGTACAGTTATTATCACCTAATGACATGGGGTGAAGACGCCCGCTACGAGATAAGTGTGTTGGGCATAGTAGGGTATAGTGATATAAGCTCCATGATCAGAGGGGTATGGTAAGAGATAACAATAGCATTTTACATGCAAGATTTGATAGTGGGCAATAAATTATTATTGTAAAGAAATAATCAATTCTTGTTTAATTGTGATACACTGATGAGAGGAAGGAATATGCTATTGAGTTTGGATTTAAAAATCTTCATGGGTCTGTTAAGTTATCATCCTTTGCAAACGATGTGATTATTTTATATGTTATCACCACTGTTGTTGAAATGCTATCCAAGTCAGGATTTTAAACACAATTAAAGTCTCTGGCCATTATAACTTTATGAACGTTGACATTAGGAATAGATTTAAACACATTTTTTGAAATCTCTAACATCCACATTAGGTGCATGGATATTTATCAAAATTACTTTAGATTTAAATAGATTACCCATCACCATGACATTTCAGTCTTCAGGATCAGATAGTAGGCCTACATCTCATGCTATAAATGAGTTTTTTGTGTATTAAAACTCCCACACCTCTAGATTTCTTTGTATAGCTGCGGTGAAAAATGTGGCCAATCCAATCTCTTTGCAATCAAAATTGGTCCTTACTTATTAAGTGAGTCTTTTTTAAAAAATACTACCTTTTTAGACCTGTTAGGTAAGAAAATACTTTTTTTCCCATTAGATCGTGATTGAGAACTTTGACATTCCACTAACTAAAAGAAATGTAACCAATTGTATTATACAAGTTGTAAGTTGCCTTGAATAAATGTGTCAACCAAATAAGAAAATGTAAATCTGTAGCCCATGGTATTTCAGAACCTTGTTGTGTATCTACAGTATTACTATTGTTGTTGTAAAGGACTGTTATAGGAAAGATTCAGTCAGTTAAATCTTTTCAGTTTAAACAGAGGTTAACAGGAGAAGTGCTCAAAGTTATGAAGATAATTACAGTCCATTCCATCTGTTACTTTAACAAGTCTAGTTAACGTAAAATAAGTTCCTTGACAACAACAAAGGGGCACAGATGGTACTGGTCAAGTGTAAAATTTTCACTAGCGTTAAAAATTTTTCTTCACACAATGAACCATAAACACGTAGAATATATTTTCAAATAGTATAGTGGATAGCACTACTTTGGAAATCGTTAAACTCATCAAATGGATAGATATTTTGCAAGTGGTTTGAATTAATGGCATGTCCTTGTCAAAATTGTTGCTATATTTTATAAATGTAAAAATTTGTGTAAGAGTTTGAAAACATGCAAAAAAAGAATCAGTAAAAATGTGATGGAGGACTCAAGTTAATTTGCATGAGAAAGTATATAAAGTGATATAGAAAAGATTCCAACTCAGACTTTACTTTCAAAGCTCAGTTTGTCAATTGATAATTAACTTTCCATGTCTGCAATGCCCTAGGCATCTACCAGTACACTCTTCTCAAGAACCATATGCCATGAAAATATTTTAATTCAACTGATTTAACTACATTTAAATAGCAAAAAAAATGTAAATGAAAGCTTGTTTACCAGAAATATTTAACTAATAATAAAAATATTATAAAATTACAATAGCAAAGGGAAGTAATAAAACCACAATGTATATCTTTTTCGGAAGAAATATGTTTGCAAAAAAGTTGTCTGACATCAGCTGTTGGAACTATGTTCTACACTTGTGAACTTTTATATAATTATCAAAATGCTTTTTTTATTATGCAGACAAACACAAAACATGATAATTTATGTCAACAACATATTAACATGTTTTAGCAGAATAAGGAGAAAGCAGAAGGAAGAATTTTCATAATTTAAATTATTGTCCCAGACTAAAAGTGTTCTGGAGAATTCATAATAATGATAAATATGGCAATTCAACTGCAAAGAAAGCAATGCTAATGCTTTGTGTATGTGTGTTTGAATGTAATTCAAAACAAATTTAAAAAGAAAGCTTAACCTTCAATTATTTTTTAGCACATCGAGCTCAAAATGTCACATCAAAGAAAACTGCAGGACCAGAATCAATTTAAACTCTGCTTTTGAGACTTCCAACTGGTGTAGCTTTTATCACTGAAAAACAGCCTATCAATTATAAAAATATTCTTTGATTGTTTTGTTTACTTTTTAATTGAATAAGTGAAAATTTTCAGGCATAATATGCCAATCTTGTGAAGTCTCAATTTGCTTTAATTTCTAATAGACAGTTTCTGTAGCTTTTTTTATTTGGGTTAGTTTCCTAAATACAGTATTTTGTATTAGGAATGCAATGGAAAAACTACTTGAGGTGTAAACTACTGTTTATTGGTAAAGAAATTTTACTCCATTATTTACTTACTAGTGCATAATAGACTAATGTGCTGTTAATGGATTTAATAATATATGTAGAAAGTACAAACTACCTAAAATTACAGTAAATGTCTAATTTAATAGTAGCAGGGGAAAGAGTGGTACATCAAGTCACAATGTTACTTGAATCTAAATTATGTTTTCTTGGTGTTTACAGCCACTCAGTGCCAACGCAAAGGTCAGTTTTAAAATTTTATTTGACTTAATGTTTATTGAAAGGTGGGGAGGCAAGTGAGCCTCTGTCCAGCTTCCTTTTCTTTAGATGAAGTTTCATTTGCATTTCTGCAATGATTATCTACTCAAGAAAACTCTGGTTTGTTATTATCCACCTACTTTTAGCTTAAATGTGAAGGAATATTGTTATAAAATGATCAAATGCATTGAATGTGCAGCTGTAATGTATGTAATATAATTTATCAAGCACAAGGCCATGTGGACCAAATGTAATCTACTGTAGGTGACTTTCGCACAAAATAAAAAGGAGTCTTGAGCCATCATCATATATGAATGCAAAACATGGACGTCCTTTATTTACACCAACAGATGAAGTCCCATGTGCCTTTTCAATGCATCATGGCTGACTGATGAAATCTAAAAGAAAGCTTCATTTAATCAGCTAAGTTCATTTACATATAATGGCAACAAAGCATTTCAAACATACCAATTGATATACAGATAAATACACATTTGTATTAAGCATGTTATAAAGTCCCAAAATAATTGATCATTAAGAATCAGCAGTGAATACCTGGTTAAAAGAAATTAGGCTTCTTATATGATCTCATTTTCTAATTTAAAAGTTCTGGTACAAATGGTCAGGATGCCCTGGTTAAACAGCTGAGCAGTATCAAGTACATTTTTCTTATATAGGGACAATACTTAAAAAAGATAATAGTGTATGTTGTAACAGAAATTAAAATACAGCATTAGGACAACAGTCCATATCAAAGTGCTTTCACAAAACTTTATGCTTTTCTAATAGAATTGAATCAATTGATATGTTTTAGTGCCCTGCTTTGAATGCAGCCAAGAAAAAAGTGTTCAATGAAGAAAACTGGCTCTACAAGACTGATGCCACTCCTCCTTGCTCTACTGAAAATGTATCTGAGATATGTCATGTTATTGTGTTCAGATGGCAGCAACTCTTAATTTCTACACATTTTCTGGTAGCTTTTCTAGCTGTTTAACAGTAATTACAGCTTTGGTTACCTTTTGATTATGCTGGCGTGTGTGGAAGAATAATTTTAGGGTAACATAACTTTCAACTTAAAAAAATAGCATAAAGGATTAATACATGTCAGAAAACTTTGCAGGCATGTCAGGAAACTAGATAAAGGTCAAGTGAACAATAAAATGTACTGAAAGAAGACGAAAAGATGACTAAGACGTCAGCAGATGTCCTGTAAAGAACCAGAATGGACAGTTGTTATATGCACAGAGATTTCAAGGGTGGTGGCTCAACTCAAATGTATAAGAAGAACCAGAATATAATATAATCAACTTTTATTTTATATAAATCATTTGGGTGTAAACCAATGAACCAATCAGAATAAAATGTATGCATTGATTGACACTGTATGTAAATTCAGTAGTTTATAAAATGAACCTCTATCCTTTGTTTCTCTGACCATTCTGATCATTCAGACCACGCTGAAATGGACTGCTTCTGAAGAATGCTCCCTCCAAGACATTTTACAGAGGAGTCATTAAAAGATACAATGAACAGCTTTTCTCCTGTCTGACAACTGATTTGTCCTGTTAGGGGATGTTTCTTTCTTTAATAAGATGTTAACTTTCTACCACAAGTGACCACTTTTGTTATCTTCAGTGCTTAATCATTTTGACTTTTTATTTTCCTTCCATATAACAGTTGGAATGTAGATGTGACAGAGTCAAAACTTTAACTTTATGTTTCCAACACATTTAAATGTTTTAATCATCCTTGACCATGATCTGTTCATTTTTGGGTAATGCCTCTCTCCATTTCTTTGTGTCTGATTTTCTTTACTTCTTTAGTCTGTCTTTATCAACACACTCAACTTTTCCCTTCTCTTTAATACTTGCAACAAAATAACATCCTCTTCTGGTGGGACTCTATATTCCATACCATTATTTAAAATAAGGACTAGTGTGTCACACATGTACTGTAGTTCTTAAGCAAGGGAAAGGTCTTCTGGACCTAAATTGAAATGAAACTGCAGAGGAAATGCAAGGCAGTGAGTAAATACCAACCACACTGTCTCCAACAATTGCCTGGAGATTTCATGTTATTAGGCTATGTAGCTATGACACATGATGAATACGACATGGTGGTGTAACTTATGTAAGACTATTTCTGTGCTGTCTAGAGAAGGAGGAGGAGGAGGTAAGGAGCATGCGCTGATACAGCGCATTGCCGCACCTACCACATGACGAACCAACTCAGGATCCCAGATCTGGACCCACCAACAGCCATGAAATGGTTGACACCTCAGCACCACACAAGTTCAGATGGAATGGAACCAGTGTGAGGTTTTTTTATGGTGGCTGGAGTGCCAATTCTGCCACCAACCCCCAAGTTTTTCCCTGCAGGTTGGAGGGCCTACATGCAGGGCTGGATGCAGAATAACATCATACTCAGGTCGGAGCAATTGCAGGTTAAGGGCCTTGCTCAAGGGCCCAATGAAGAAGAGTCATTTTTGGCGTTTACTGTCTAGAACTAACTTGAAAAAGAAAGGTAGCTGGTCCGTGCTGCTTAGTAACCCATAGGACAAATTTCACATATGAAGCTAATGCATCAAGAAAGCCAGACCCACAACCAGTCTTATTCCTTCACTTCACTTCTTCTTCCTGCCCTAGTTAAAACTCACTTCCATATGCTGCTGCTGATTGGTGGCTCATGACCATTTCTCGAAGTGTGTTGGTGGAACTGAATGTAAAAGAAAGGCAATCCAAAGAGGGGATCAGCCCAGCATCAAGGATGCAAATAATACCCTCCTTACCCCGCCCATTCCCCCCGAAATATGTGTTAATGCTTGGAATTGTAACAGGGTCAAGAAGAGAGCTTCCTAAAACTGACAGATTTATAAAAGTTACGCTCAGATTCCATTTTTTAAGTAACACTTGAGGCATTCAACCATAACATTCAATTCAGAGTGATAAAGAGAATTTCTAGTGTGTTTGTTGCCTTTGCCTGCTAAGTAAATTAATAAATGCAGCTGAAATGAATCAGTAGTTGCAATGTCAAGCAGACCCCACTGGGTAAAATTGTAATCCAGGTCTCTAATGATAAATCGGGTTATCATCAATGAGAGAAGAAAGGTTTCTGGTCACCTTGGTGCATAATCTCCACTCCACTTATCAGGAGTCTGCGAGTGAGGGTTGCAGCACCCCACAGTTCAAGGCTCAAGGTTTTTATTTAGTCATATTTATAAAAGAAAGCATAAAATTTGCCTTCTCGGTTGCATCCTACTATGGACAAAAATTAAATAAAACAAGTAGAGGCAAGACAGATTAAAAGCTTACACAGAAATTCATTATTTGAAGTCATATAAAAGCAGATTTTTCGCTAAACGTTTCTAGCAGTTTGATAGTGTGTTTTATTATCTCAGATATTCCTTGTTAAAAAGACGTATGGCACTGGGAGGAAAGGAATTTCTAGAGCAATATGTGTGGGGCTTTAAAGCAACTATCCCTTTGTTTAACAAGTGTCTGTCATTATTTGAGATGATTTCCACTCTTGTCAATATTGCCTTCTCACATATGCTTACCAAATATTCTACGTCAGCACCAACAACTTTAGATGCATGTTTAGTAATCTGGTGGAACTTTTTTATATTTTGGTTTGTCCGGCTACTAAACCAGGCAATGAAGCTGACAGTGATGCCAGATTGGATCACACTGTGATAAAAGAACAACACGAGGCCTTTGTATACTTCAAATACTTTGAATCTGCGACAAGAAATAAGCACCGGTTCATTTAGAGTTTATGGTTTTGGTTTTTGTGTTAATATTACAGTTAGGAACTATCTAATATAATCATCATAAGTATTTATATTTAGTCACTATTTCTACCTCCTGCCACAGAATAATGATGGGTGAACATCCACATTTTTGCCTGTTAAATGTTTAATATCATTAGAACAATAAAAAGATTTAAACAAAGCTTGCCAGTTCTATCCTCTTAATTCTTCCAAAATAATATCAAGTAGAGAAATCATTTGTTTGTTTTTTTTTGACATTCAGAGTAAGAGGGTTTTTTATTACAGAAGTTTACTAAATAGTCCACTTGATTTAAGTAATGGGTTTTGTTCTCTGCAGATATGTGTCCTATCAGCATGATGTCATTGGCATACTTGATAATGGAACAGTGGTCATTATTCTGTCTCAGGCCATATGTGTGCAGTGTAAATAGTAATGGAGACAGAACATGTACAGTACTTGTAGAGTCCCTGTATTTGAATGAAAATAACTTTTGAAAAAATATTCTGTGTGAATAATTTAAAACAAATTCCTCCACCGATAATGCAATAAATGGGTTAACATTCATACTGTTTCAATGTCTTTATCAATATGTAGTGCTGGATATTTTTGAATATTGTATATAAATCCAGAAATAATGCTCTGACATGTGAACCAAGCATATCAGGAAAAGCATAGACTTGATGTAGACTTCTCTTTGTTTTTTACCAAGTGTTCAAAAAATTTCATTGGAATGGAAGTGAGTGCCACAGGTCTGCAGTCATTTAGGCTGCTTGATTAAGAGACCTTAGGAACAGGGGTAATAACTGACCGTTTCCACTGCTCAGGTACAATAGCACAGCTCAATGACCAGTTAAAAGCAAATGAAAATCTGGAGATCTTTAAAAAACAGGACTTAAGGAACTAACCTGATATTACAGAACCCCTGCTCTGTTCATTTTTAACCTGCCACAAAGATTTCTCTACTTTAGTTATACTTACCTTCATCCCAGCAATATTTGTGGTATTTTACAAAGCCCCTCAATGCAGTGAAATCATTGTTTTCAAATCATTGATGTAAAAAAGGCATTTAGTTCATATGCTTAAAGCTTTTGGTCCTTGGGAATTGGAAAGCTCACACCATTCTGCTTTGGATTGATATCCCACTGAAAAGCTATTGTAGCACAAATTGTTGAAAGACTTATTGCTGGCCATGAATGAAGGGCATCAGAACATACAGTGCATTCCATCTTGCAATGTATGGGGCTATATAGCCAGATACCAGTCAGAGTGACCACCTATAATGGTGGACCAAGGAGCAATCAATGGAAGAAAATAGCCTGATTTGATGAATAATACTTTCTTTAGATCATGTGGATGGCCAGGTGCATGTGCGTTATTTACCTGAGGAAAAGATGGCTGCAAGATGCACTATGGGAAGAAGGCAAGAGTGATGCTCTGGGTAATGTTCTGCTGGGAAACCTTGGGTCTTGGCATTCTTGCGGATGTTGTTTTGACATGTGTCACCTACCTAATGGTCGTTGCAGACCATGTACACTCCTTCATGGTAACGGTGGCTTCTTTCAGCAGGATTACATGCTCTGCCACACTGCAAAAATTGTTTAGGAATGGTTTGAGCAACATAATAAAGAGTTCAAGGTGCTGACATGCCTTCTAAATTCCCCAGATCAATCCTATTGAGCATCTGTGGGATGTGCTAGAAAAACAAGTCCAAACCATCTAGACCCAACCTCGCAACTTACAGGACTTAAAAGATCTGCTGCTAATGTCTTGGTGCCAAATACCACAGGACACCCTCAGAAGCCTTGCGGTGTCCATGTCTTTACAGGTCATGAGGGAACCTACACAATATTAGGCAGGAGGTTTTAATGTTTTGCTCTTTGGTGTATATTATTTAACAGTATCAGTGGCCTCATTCAGCATATGTGAAGATGTCAGAGCATCCCACTCGCAGAGAAGAAGCACTCTTGCAGTTCTTCTGCACTGTCACTGCACTTCTCCATATAGCTTTTTTCAGTTTCTGCTCATAGTATACTTCAGAGGTAAATGAATAATGATGTGGTCAGAGGCATCCTGGAGCCAAAGATGATTTCTATAACACTTGTCCAGTGTGTTATCACCTCTAATATTAATATTCACATACTGATGGTAGTTTGGCAATATTGATACCTCTTTGCATAAATTGAAATCATGCATCATGAGTTTGAAAAAGCATTGAGATTTGGTTTCCAGTTTATGAACATTTTTAAAAATCGTTTCAGCAGCAACTCCCAAATCAGCATGCAGCTGTGCACAAACTAATGTTACAAATATTGCATGTTAACTCATGCAGTAGATAAAATGGATGATATTGATGTAGATTAGCTTTTTCAAAGTAATATTATTACATCACCTTTTATTATTGTATAGGCAAACATCATTGCCCATTTGCTTGCCAGAAGCTGAGTTTCTGCCTTGCCATTCACATACAAATCCATCCATTTCAATGTTTGTATCCTAGTCGGTATTCTTAAACCAGATCTCAGTAAAGCACATTACACAGCTCTGATAGTACTTGTGGAGGTATCACACAGTTGCCCTCGGCTTGCCAAGTTTATTCCACAAGGACTGTGTGTTGCTCATAATGATCATTAGCAATGGTGTTTTAAAACTTTTTTGTCTCACACGTAGTCAAAGTCCACCTCTCTTTCCTTGCTTTCTGGGTTTCAGGCCTTTTAATTCATCCAGTATGTTTGCAGTACATGGGGCATTACTGGCATTGTCGTGGCAAAACATCTTCACCAGAAGGCTTTTTACCTGAAGTAAATTCTATTAGGAGTCTCAGGATACGCAAACAGAGTTACAGTTGTATTGCAATAAAATAAGCATAATAAAAATAAAAAATAACAAGGACTCAATCCAATATGGCCAAATTGAGCTGAGCCTCGAACGGTTCAAAATCCAAAACTTATATATCATTTTCTTATCACTTTGTCCTTGCTCAATTAGCTTATTCTGCACCTGGCTTTACTGTCCATTGTTTTCTCTTGGTTTCTGTTCTGCTTATTTTGATTGGTCTAAGGCTTCCTCTTACCATCTTTGGGCTTTTCTTATGTCACTTCCTATCTTCTCCGACCTCGCTCAATTGAGCTCTTTTGCTCATCCCCTCTGACTCCCCTCAACTCCTTTCCAGCCGAACCTAGAGTTCCCATGGGAATCTTTATTATCTCTTTACTTCCCTATCGTTGGCCCCCTCCTGGTATTTTACTTTTCTATGCTGTTTTTCTCTAACTGGCCAGGGCATCAATTCCATATATGGGTTTCCTTTAAGCTTTCCAAACTTTTTATATTGTGGCCTGAAGCTTAAGCTTTAATTAACATTGAACCATAGCATGTGCCTTTATTTAATCATTTGCGTGGCATGCTTGATTTATATTTAATTTCAGTACGTGGGTTAAATGCTAGTATTACTAATTTTCTAAATATATATATAGAACATATTTTGTCATTTTCCTTGCATTACTTCACCTGACCTTGGCAGCAATGCCTTTTTGCCATCTTTGCTGATTCAATATTTCAGCTGGCCTCTTTTAGCTTCTTATCTCTGGACTCAGGTATTCTCAATCTTTTTTGCTTTATCTGTTCTTTCCCACACTAGCAATTCTGCTGTAAGCTTAAAAAATAATGCAAAATGACTGATTTTTAGTTAACTATTCACTTGACCTATCTTATTTTCTCAACATTCTAATTTATGCTTAATCTAATGTTTTAGAAGCTTTTAATTACTTTTTATGGCTCTTTATGTTAATTTAATATTTCTATGTTAATATAAAAAATTTTCCTTCTACAGCATCTGGTCTCATTAATAGCCACACATGCCTGGTGTAGATGAACCTTGGATTTCCCACACAGGTAGAGTGGAAGGGTCCTGTTCAATTCCAAAAATGAAAACATTCAAAAGTATAAATCTTTCACATACATTGCAAAGTATTTAATGAAGTGAAATACTGACAAACTGGAAAACAAATTAAACTGTTTAAACATGGAGAGATGCACTGAGAGGTCATCTACAGTGCAGTGACCTGAAAACCAGAGCAATCACTACAAATATCAATTTGAATGTGATTCCAACGTGAAAGTGGTCACTAAACAAGTGTGAGTGGGCCTAGTGTAAATTTGCCATTGAGGATGTAGGCATTACAGTTTTATATCAACAGGCCAATTTCCTGGTTTATATTAGTACATAATGCAATATCTCTAATGCTGGTTCAGCTTTACAATACTAAATGGCCCTCATGTGCCATTCTCAACATTACATGAGTAATGACATATTCTGTAAGTCTATACACCACAAATTAATTTTATTTTACTCCAAAGAGTTCTCTGTGTTAAGATTGACATGGTAATGTAAAAGCTCACAAAATACTTGATACAGGGACCCATCATGTTCACCCAGGGTGGCACTATGTACTACAGTGTCACCTTAAAAATGGTTACATCTGGAATTCTTGCTAGCATCAGTAACATGACCTGGAAGGTGCTAGGTGCAGAGTTGAGGTCAAAGGACATTTTGTTGTATTGGAAGATTATGAGACATAAAAGCTGTGAGATCTTTGCTTACAGGGACAAGGAGAACTTTGCAAATAGTCTCAATTTAGGTCTAGTTTACATGAAAACTATAGAATTATGAAAATATGTGGTCTGTTCCCAGTAATCAGCAAACGGTATTGATCTGGAATAATGGCCATATTTAGAGAACAGTTTGATGTAACCCTCATAATGTCAATGCCATTTAAATCGCACAATGAAATTTGAATCTATAGCGTTGATCCAAGCCGATTAGACTGACACCATAGGTGGTAATGAAGAAATTAATTGAAAAGGCCCTTGATTACTACTGTGTACTGCAAGGCAAGAAGTTCTAAGAAATGTCATGTTTGAATTGTCATGTGGGAAAAACATCTCTCCTAAGTTACCTAATTCACCGTTATTCAAGCATGGCTACTATATACATATGCACAAGAAAAAGGATATTGTTTATATAATAGGTACAGGTTTTGAAAGAGCTTTCTGACCTGGACACTGAGTTCATTATTGCTGAAGATGAATGTGTCTCAGACTGTGGTGGATTAGAAGCAAAATGACACCACCTAGAACTCATTTTTTGACAATTCCTACAGTGTTGACTGAGAGCAGAACAGTCTGGTGATCTAGTAAAACATCTAAGTGAGGCACAATTGCAACATTGGTGGAGCAGTTTTTACAGACAAGACTCACCTTTACATGATATTCTCTACAGCGTTATTTCATTAAATGGTGCAGTTAAGAAAGTAAGTAAACTTTATTTATATAGTCATAAAGTCATATTTCTTCACACATACAAAAATTAAATATATACTTACAGTGGGAGAAATACATATTTGATCCCCTGCTGAATTTGTAAGTTTTCTCACTTACAAAGAAATGAACAGTCTAAATTTTTATGGTTGTTTCGTTTTAATGGGGAGAGACAAAACATTCAGAAAAAAACATTACATAAAAGTTATAAATTGATTTGCATGTCATTGAGAGAAATAAGTATTTGATCCCCTACAACCCAGCCAGAATTCTGGCTCCCACAGATTGATTGATTGTAATTACCAATCAATCAATCAATTACAGATACTGCTGATCTCAACTCATATGTGTATAAAGCACAACTGTTCACAGAATCAATGCATTTTTACTCTTTTAACCAATCACGAACAACACAAACCACTTCTGTTTCCCTTTCTTTTAAATTCCTGCTTTACACCCCTCATCTGCTCCTGGCAGGAAACCCCATCATCCAATCTTGACCAAACTTACAAAGGCAGTAATTAGCATTGTAAAATCAAGTCATTGTAGAAGCCTGTTGATTTTGAGCAAAATCATGACATCACCAATGAGTCACCAACAGTATGAGCTGACATTCCCTCATGCAAATGTGCAACTTCAGAGCCATTTCAAGAGAATCCAATAACAGTGACAAGCCTGCCAAAGTTTCATGAATTCCAACTTAGTGTGACTTCAGTGACTTTGACTATTTAATGGATTTCCATGGTTTTCTAATCCCTTAACACAATTTGACCAATCTTTTACTGACATCTGTGTGTCAGTATTTGAGTCTGTTGGCACAACAACTTAATAACAAATCACTCAGTCCGATTGAAATGTCACAAATTTATGAATATTGCAAAATGACAGAAGGAAATTATATATCCAGTGGATTTTGCTTTGAAGTGATGCATATGAATATTTATAATATACAGTATATAGAAAACATTTTTTTTAACAGGGAAAAAATTTCAAAAACACAAAGATGTATTTTTTGAAGGCATGAATTATGGCTATCCACTATAAACCAGAATTAGCATGAAGCAAAATTAAAGTGTCAAATAATACATAATTTCATCAAAACTATTGTCTGCAGATATCATAAGAATAAAATTGCAAAGATGCTGTTCTTTAAAAAAAACATTGGAAGTCATTCTGTTATGATGGATAGAGTATGAAATTACAGTGGTCTGTTATGTAAGCATTAAGAAAATAAAAGCTGAAATCTGCCGAGTCTGCCCAATCTCAATTTCATAGTATTGAATAACTATAGACAAATATAAATACAATGAAATATATATAGAGAAACATTGCATCTTTTTTCACTTGTTCTCCTCTACTCTTTCACTTGCGCTCACTAAACATATCACTGATTATTTGTTTATACAACTGCACTACAATTTGCCACCAAAAATTATAAAGGACAGGGATATGTTAAAAAATAGACTGCAGAATTAAAAAAATTAGGCTTCTCTTACTTAACATATTAATAGCCAGGCCATTTATTACCAGGACACTACAATATATTCTATACATATATGATATATAATAAACTCTATGAAAACTCTGTAAAGAAAACAATAAACAAATGTATTAGAAAGCAATGATTTTATTAACAACTCTAACAAAAATGTAAAGAAACAGTTCACTAGTTTCATTTCTCTAGCAACATAACTAAAAGTCTCCTTTTGAATGAGAGTCCCAGAAGCATGGCAGCACAGAGAGTGCAGGGTTAGAAACACATGTGCTGCAAATATAACACTTTTCTTTGTGCTGTCCACACTTTCTGCACAAGACACATTTGATAGATAGTTACTGTTTGCAGTCAGTGGATGGCAGAATGTCCATGTAGTGATGTCCTGACAGTTATGACAAGTCTAATGCAGAAGACTTCAGGGAAGCTATCTGCATCAGTACCAGAGTCTACAGGTTCTGCATCATCCAATTGATTGTTATCATCTTGATCACTGTCATTATCATGAAAATATTCATCTTGCAACAAATATATCTATTACGAAATATCAGAAGCTTTATACCTATTTTTACAAAATCATAACTACAGAGTATCTATTTATAATGCTATTTCCTGTAAGGTGTTGCCACCAAGAAAAAAATTCACTAGATGGCATCAATGTAATAGGTAACTGAGATGTGGCAGCAGCTGGCTGCATACTGAGATATGAGTTTTCCTATATGTTGAGTCTTGACAGGCTCAATGACATATGAGTTAACTTGTATCTCTCATTCAAAGTGTTAGACAAATCAAGATCAAGCAAAAGAAGGATAATAACAATTTGAAGAGGTAATATATTATCAACTACTAAATTAAAAACAATTAAAGTAAAAAACATAAAAATTGTAAACATAAGCTTTCAATATTATAAACAATTAGCAATTATCCAAACTTCAAAAATCCAAAATTCAATCACCGAGAGACTAATCAAAATTCAGCAAAATTCAAACTAATTACATAACCTTCTTTGCATTAGATCCGAGCGTCACTCAGGCGGTAAAAACAATGCTAAAAGCGCCAGTCCCAAGTATCAACGGTATTGGGCAATGGTATAGATGCGCCTCAATTAAGACACAAGGATTACTCGGGCTCTAAAAGTGCTAACAGCATTAGTGCTGAATGTTACTCAGGTGTGTCTTGCATAAGCATCAGGCCCGAGTTTTACCAGGGCAATGATGGAGATGTGTCTTCTCCTAGCCTCATAATAGTGTCTTGCAAGAAACAGCTGTCATCAGTCATGATGACGAGGTGAATCTGTCTTCAGGCAGTGAAACTGAAACGGTCATTGAAACCGATAATGATTCTTGTGAATTCGACAGTGACGCTCGCATCACTCGCACATGTGCATTATGCTGTTCATATTATTATTATTATTATTCATCATCATTATTATTTCTAGCATTATTGTACTTTCTATAATTCTGACTTTGTACTTTTTCAATCCAAAAAATGCAATGCTTTTTACATATTTCTTTGAGAAAAAATGTAACACTAGGGTTAAGGAAAACAATAACAACAAAGTCTGGGTCACTTTCTCATGGTTGCAAAGAAACAATGTCCCTCCACCAAAATGAAAGCTGAAACTGCTTTACTCTACCAGGTGCTTAAGCAGAAATAAACTAAGGCACCGGGGTCCGATAATATGCTGTAATTAGGGGGTCTCACCCCTCTGCCATTAAAGGAATATAGAAAAAACAAACCTAAAAATATTAAGTGGAGAAAATATAATAATAATAATAACCCAATTTTAAAAATTCAAAACTTAAACAGAACAAATTAAAAGTGGCAGAAAAAAAATTACAAAAGATAAAAAAAAAACAAAATCCTAAGGTCACCCCCACAGCATTACATAACATCCTGAAAGCGGACTGCTATTTTGTTGCACCTGGTGCTGAAATCCAAAGGTGAGTTTGTTTTCTTTATGACAAATTGCAGGGGTTACTTATAGAAAATTATCTTATTTACAAAATGTAGCTGCATCTGCAGTTAAGAACTGCAAAAATATATTGATGGCACTCAGTTCTACTCTCATTGCACCTTCATATGTCTGTTAACAAAAAGACATTCTTTCTGAGCATCTCTCTTTCCTTATGATTGTACTCTACGTCTAAAAATATTCTGAAAATACCATTGGTGAAATTATTTCTGTTGTGGTTACTAATTCAATATATGGACTAGCTCATGCTAGACACACCCCCAGAAAAAAAAAAAAAAAAATTCTTTGCATTTATATAGCGCTTTTCTCACTACTCAAAGCGCTCAGCAATTGCAGGTTAAGGGCCTTGCTCAAGGGCCCAACAGAGCAGAGTCCCTATTGGCATTTACGGGATTTGAACCGGCAACCTTCCGATTACCAGTGCAGATCCCTAGCCTCAGAGCCACCACTCCGCCTGCCGCCAAAGGATCCAGAGCACAAATTAGGGTTCATTTCTCAAACAGAAGATAAGATTCCTACATACTTAATGTTGAGATATGGCATGTACATATGAGGTAAGGTCCTACATTAATAGCATTTTTAGCTTTCCAGGTACTTCACTCCTTGTTAATATTTTCAGTTTTCTGGACTGTTGTACTGTAGTTGTAAAATGATAATAATTACTGAACAGAAAATAATATTACTACCATTGCAAAATCCAACATTGCATTGCAAGTGCCTGGTCCCAAATGAAAGAGCACAGTCATACAGTCTGGCTGTTAATTATGACTTTGAGTTGTCGAATTAAGATAAACTAAGTAACGCTAATGTAGAGGACTACTGTTTTATCACAAAATTCCAACAAATGTTTTGGTTTATATTGGGAAAAAACATAAACACCTCCAGAAAAGGATCTGGTTTTCCATTCCATTTTCTTTTGCTTCCTTTGAAGGCAAAGAAGGGCATTCATGCAAAGTAGATTTGTACTTGTTACTATCAATCATTTAAAAGTAGAAAGAAAAGAAAGTATTAGTAAGAAAAAAAAAGAATTGTAAAAATCAACTTCTTAGAAAAACAGTAATTTAGGGTGTTCGTTTTCATGTACAGTAAACATATTACACTATTGTAAGAGGATCTAACATTATTAATTATTGTACTATCTTCACAAATGTGTGAGTGCATATAGGGCGTAAATAAGACAAAAGACATTCTGAATTTTATTTTAGAGAAACTGTCTTAGTGACTTTATTTACAGAATTTTCATATGTTCATTAAAAATAAACTTATTTTAGAATATAAATTGTTGACTGAAATAATTACACAAACGTGACTTGGATAAGATTATCTTACAAAGCAAACATTTAATATCATAATAAATGGCTAATTTAAAATTCCCTGTATCTGAATAAATGTACAGACTAATGATTAACTTGTGTACAGTTTAAATTTCATCATTAAAAACAGTGTCTGTAGTAACTTAAAATATAATTTAGGTTACTGTCAGGTTCTAAATCATGAAGTTTAATTGGATAAGGTCTTTAAATGAGCTTTAAATTATTCATTTAACATAAAGGCATTATGCACAGTTATTACCAGTATTGAACATGTCATTAAACTTATCACTGGTGGCTGCATGCCTCTCATTTAATGGTAAGCATTTTTCGACTTTAAAAAGATCATGTTACAATAACTGAAAAAAGCAGTGAATACAAATAAATATATAAATAAATACAGCTATTTTTGCTAATAGGAAAGAGATAGAAATTTTTCAAATGTAATAGTCACAGGAAATTATTACAAATTTGCAAAACATTTATGGTTATTTTGGTGCAATCTATGAGGAAGCAAGAATAGCACCTTGACCAGGAGCTGCTGATAACATTTTTTTAACAGAACATTAACATTCTCGGCAGTGAAAAATGTCCTAAGACTGAAGTCACAAAAAGCTTCAGATTAGGGTCAATGAATAATGTAATTGCACTGAGAAAAACTGGTTTGTCTCATTCATCTAATTTCCACACAGACTCTTTATTATTATTAATATTTCCCAATAAGTACGACTTAAGATGTGTATTTAATGGATAATATTTATTTCCTTTTAGATTTAGCTTATTGCAAATTTATCTACATTACAATGGTTATGAATCTTGGTTCTCATTACTTGGCTAATTAATTTTTTGAATTAAATATTTATCTTACTTTATAACTAGCCAAGCTTGACTTTTCAGCATTTTTTTACTGTTCTGATTATTTTTCATAAGCATAAAAGAATGAATAAAAACTAGCCTAAAACTGACAGACACAAAAAACACTGCATTTCTCAGCAGTTTTTTATAAAAGCACTTAGCAAATGGTTGAAAGTATCAAGTATAAACATTTATAAATTAATAACTTTTACAATGTAATTCAATAATATCTCAAATGTAATATACACTATGTATTGTATTTACGACTAAAAAATTTAAAATGTTCGTTTCTTTTACTACAATCAGAATCCTGCCTCTCACAATCTTGAACTGGTTAAGTGGGTTTGAGAATGAATGTAAAATGTATGTATATACAGAAAAGGAGTTGCAGTATTCTTTTGTGAAATCTGGTATGTGTATGTTTTGAAACCTTGTACTAAACAGGAGTTTTCGGAGTAGCGCATTTAACTAAAACAAGATTAGATTGTGTTCCATCTAAAACTCTCAGCAACAGTATAGTGTGTGTTCAAAACTATCACACCCAATTTTACACATTGTTATTTATCACTGGATCATGTGTGTTTTCTTTTGGAGGTATTTTGGAGGTCATGTCATAACAATAGTATTAATCTGTCCAATGAATTACATTAGATATAATATACTCAATACTTTAAACACTGCAGAAGACATTAACAGGCTTTAAAGAACCACACAAAATAGACTGACAGCTGGTACCATATGCCACACAATTTCAAACTAGGAGCTATTTGATAGACTCTTTCATTTCATTGGTCATTTGTGCATACATCTTTCCACAAACTATAATACAGTATTACTTCCTGCAAGTCATGCACTGAATTTAAAGAAATTATTTATTCTTAAAGAACAATATGGTCATGCAGATGTTAGAGCTGCTGGCTCATTCAGCAAGAAAATATGCTTGATTCTCGGCCAAGTCACTGTTTACCTAATTTTCATATTCTTTCTGTGTTAATACGGATATTCTCTATGTACTCTGATTTCCTCCTCCATTCCAAAGATTTAAATGTGAGTTGGTTACCATGAACTGGTCTTCTGATTGTGTCCTGCAACATCACATCATTCTATTCCTGGATTAATTTCAACCAAACTGTCCAACTCTACAAGGATATGTTTAAAGCCCTTTTAAAGGACGTACAATATTTACTGCAGCAATTTACCTTTTTAAAATAATACTTAAGAACTTTGAGGAATGTGCTTATATATATTGCATAACAAGAGATTCGATTAAATTACAACGTTTAAAGAATAATGTCTTCTGCATACTATTAAATGACAGGCTTGACCAAACTATTTTTATGAACCTCCTTATTTCAGATCAGAATCATGGGAAACCAGAGGCTTTCTGGCAACATCGTGCACAAGGCAAGAAACAGGCTCGACTGGTGCACCAATTCATTGCCAAGGACACTGCTTTATATTTCCAAATATATGCATTCATACAGGGCCAATTTACAGTTTTCAGTCAACCTAACATAAATATCATGAGGATAAAAATCATTTAAAAATTGGGGGAAATGTATATAAATAGATAGATAGATAGAACTTTATTCATCCCTGGGGAAATTTTGGATTTTTACAGAAGCTCCTTAAACAAATAAATATAGAAAAATAGGGGCCTCAACTGCTACAATATATAATATATACAGTATTTATTTACCTATCGACCTCTTGAACCCTCAGGTACCACTCCAAACACCGGGTAAAAGTACAATTATTATTTTTATTATAATAATAACGTGCATAAAGCACCCTCCACTCTACACTACTCATATAACACAATACTCAATAAATTATCACCAATCCTCCTCTCCCAGACGCGTTGCCACCATTCCACCCAGCTCAGCTCACTCATCTGGGGTTTCCCAGAGTCCTTTATAGTCCTGACCCAGAAGTGGTTCCAGCCCTGCAATCCATGAGTCCTCATCACTTCTGGGTCAGATTAAAAGTTCTTTTCTTCAACCTGGAAGCACGTCGTTCCTTCCGGTCATGTGATCAGGATGCACTTCCGGGTTATAGGGCATGTAGCACTCTGCAAGCCTCCCTACAGCGGCTCCTGGTGGTCCCCATGGTATCCAGCAAGGTTGTTTATAAAAACTACAATGTCCATAAGGCCCTGCTGGAATTCGGGGAACTTCCATGCTGCTGGGAGGACTCCATCTGGCGGCCTGGAGGTGTGGACTGGAATATTTGGCCGGCCATCCCTCACAATATATATATATAGACACATTATGGTCTGAACACACTCCAGGATGACTAAATGAAGAACATTTGAAAAAGAAAGAAAACTTCTGACTTGGCAGTCACAGTTACAGTGAGGCATTATGCAGATGTATTAGAAAAAGAACCCCAGTAGCATACCTCAACACACTTTTGCTGAATAATTCGCTGAAAGTATTCATTATTAGTGCATTAGAGAAAGAATGTCCAGCATTGTTCATAATGGCTCTCAGTTTTGTTTTAATTCTTTCCTCCACTACTACTTCCAGGGAGTCCCGAGTGTGTCCTATAACTGAGCTTGCCCTTTTAATTAGCATGTTAATTCATTGGGCCTCTCTTAAAGTGATGTTACCAGCCCAGTACACCACAATGTAGAAAATCACACTGGCCACCACAAAGTTGTAGAAAGTGTGATAGATGTCACTACCCACATTAAAGGAAAGCAGTCTCCTAAAAATAAAGAACCTGCTCTGCCCTTTCTTATACAGTTCCTCTGTTTTCCAGACTGATCCAACCTGTCATTGATGTGGACCCCAAAGTACTTGTAGGAGATCACCACCTCTACATCAGAAACACAGTCCTTCAGTCTCACAAAGTGCAGTCTGCCTGATAGATATTCCATTACCCAGGGCACCACAGACTAATCCACCTGCATATCTCTGAGTTTGGCCTTGACAAGGATGGCTGAATGGTATTGAAAGCACTAGAGAAATAAAAAAAACATAATCCTTATAGTGCTGCTAGCTTTGCCCAGGTGAGAATAAGGCTTGTGGAGCAGATAGATAATTGCATCCTCCACTCCAATCTTTGTCTGATAGGCAGACTGCAGTTGGTGCAATTGGTCTACCACAAGAGAACTCATATAGTTCAGGACCAGTCTCTCAGAGGTCTTAAAAATGTGAGACATAAATCCCACTGGTCTATGTCATTAGGTGAAGAGGCGCCTACCTTCTTTAGAACAGGAACAATGCAAGATGTTTTCCACAGGAGTAGCACTTTTTGGAGCCTTAAGGATAGACTGACTAGGTGACAGAGGACATTGCAAACTTGGTCAGCACAGGCCCTAGGAAGTCAAGGACTGACTCAGTCTGGCCCCACAGATTTTCCTGTGTGTAGTTTCCACAGTTGTCTCCTTACTTGATGTCTTTAGTTTTGGATTGCCCATACTGATGGTTAGAGGTGGATTTGTTGATGTGGTTGAAGTTGTTGATGTGGTAGGGATGGTGTAGGAAAACTGGCCATTGGAAGAAGGTAGAAGTGGGAGAAACAATCTATTAAAAAATTGGTTCAGGGTATTAGTTTTGTCCATATCCCTTTCTAGCACCTGAGTCCAGTAATTATGCCCAGTCCATTCTAGACATCTTTCATATTATTCTAAGTGAATTTGTTTTCTGTTTTAGCATCGTAAGCTTCCTTTCTTTCACTCAGCTCTTTCTTAACCAATTACTGTGTGTCCTTCAGAGTTAATTTGTTTGAATTTGAATGCTCTCTTTTTCTCATTCAGGAGACCTTTTAGCTCCTTAGTAATCCATGATTTGATGTATGGAAAGTAACATATTGTCTTTCAGGGCACTACAACATCAACATATAAGTTAGTATAGTCTGTGATGCAGTAACTGAATCCTTCAATATCATCCTCATGTGACTTACACATCATTTCCTAGTCTGTCATTTGGAAGCAGCCATCCAGAACCATTTGTAGTAATCTGCCTGACAAATTGTTTTAATAACAGTGCACAAATGATTAACTTTTAGTAAACTTAAACCACTTACCTGTTTAAAACATCAAAGTGTGTGTGTGTGTGGGTTGGGGGGGTGCTTACACAAGGATTTTAACTTTGACTTTGGCAGTTATGCACAGTGCAATGCTGGTGTGGGATGGCCAAATATCCATTTCTTGCCTGTTGTCTGTCCATCAAAAAGACAAGTGTCTCCATAGCCACCTGCCATGAACAAAGTAAGAAGTGTAGAGAGTTTGGTTTAGTCAATCGCAAGCACTACTAAGAATAACTTACTATATTTAATTTACCAATTGTTCATATCAATTGGGATCTCTCATCTGAGGAGGTAACTACTCTAACACTAGAATCCCTGAAGACTACAAAAAACTCGTAATTATGGGCCACCTTTAATTGCTTTGCACCTCTCCATCAGCATGTTTTGTTTTGCTAATGTGTCGATCAGCACAAGCAGCAAGGAGCCTGCTATCTCATATAAAGTGTGTTTATCTGGGTGTTAGGTGCCTGGAGTTGTTTAGGGTAAATAATATATCGTTATTTGGAACACATACATTTTACAATGATCTTTTTAAGTGTAGGATGAAAGAAAATGCGAGGCAAGAAATGCTGAACACATACCTAAAGCAGACATTTTTCCATGTTATAGTAAAAATTAATAATTAAAAAATAATTAATTATAACGTGAAGTTTATAATGTGTGAAGACTTTAGTCAAAATATCAAATAAACGTGCGCTTTTATTCAAGAACATAACCAAAGTAAAAAAAATCATTCAATTTACATGTTGCTGTCAATGAGTTAAAAACCCAAGTTCAAATGTGAATCGACAGAAAGTTGATATGTATTCTTGGATGGTGCAGAGGTAAGAACTGCTAACTTATAACCAAATGTTGCCGGGTTCGAGTCTAGGCGCTCCACATTTTGAGTAGTGAGCGGCTATTATTATTACTATAATATAATAAAAACATACAGTTGATTTGAGTCTGTAACATTCAGTGTAAATTTTGGCTACTTGTAAAAGTTAGTGCTTGTTTTTTTATTATTGAATTTTATTTTCTCAGTGATGTTCACGTACAACAAACTTGCATCTCCCTCTCTGCGTTGATGGCATTTATCTCCATTCTTTTCACAAGAGCATTAAATTAAATTTAATGCATTAAATTTCAAGTTACTGAAGGGGCCTGAGTTGCCTCGAAAGCGTGCATATTGTAATCTTTTTAGTTAGCCAATAAAAGGTGCCATTTCGCTTGGCTTTTCTCTAAGTTACTTGAATATAATTCTTAATATATTCTAAATGTATACATTGAATACATTGACGTGAACAGACCTTTTTGTGGGCAATGGCTCAAAAGGGGAGATTTGTTACATTTTAATTTTGTGGGATTATCAGAAAAGACAAACTACCCTTGTATTGCGCAGATGTTTTGTTTTTTTAATATAACACATCTTAACAAAGTGATGGAGAAGATAAAATAATTCCAGTCTAGCCACATGAAAAATTAAATGCATTTTCTTTCAATTTTAACAGCAACAATTCATTTCATAGCATATCAAATAAAAGATTTTTCTTTTCTTTTTTCTCCATAAAGCATCTATTGTGAATCAAATATTCAGGAAGCTAGTAGAACTGATCCTCTGGCAGCATATATCACTAGTTTGTGCATTAGACTTAAAGCAAGTAGAAGTAAAATTTTTATGATTCAGAATCCAGAAGTAAAATGTAACTCATTTTATGTATACTATTTGATTTAAGATTTTTCAGTTACAAATTATTAAATACACATTTGCTTTCAAAGTGTTGTCAATTTTTGGACTTTTGAATGTAATCATCTTTCTGCATTCCATGTTTTCATAGATTATAACAACTTCATATTTTTTTTTCATACCTGTAGACAGAAGCAGAAGATCAAGAGAGCTGCTCTCATCCACACAGATTTCTGAGTTTGGAATTAACCAAACAAGCTGGGAAAAACTTAATTCAGCTGCTGCCATTGATATGAAGACTAGACCCAGTCCTGAAACCCGATACAACCGAGCTCAAATGGATCAGCCAAGTCATAAAAGCAAAACTGAAATCAGTCCTCCTCTTTTCCTCTCATAACATGTAGACACACATCAGAAATGGCGATGCATTCTCACAGTCACCCACATTTTTATGATTCTTTGCTTGGTTGCAATGTGCTTGAGTTGATAGACAAAAATGCTGTATGCTGTGAAAAATTATTTTATAAACTTCTAGTACTTTTTGAAAATGAGGAGTAGCTAATAACTGCAACATACCATCTAGAAAAGCTGGCATTATAAGCTGTAAAGGCCATCCCTGACACAGACAGACATAGGACACAGGTTCAAAGCACACAAGTGGTTTTTATTTTATTTTCTCCTTTGTGGGAAATGCCTTCTCCGTTCCCCACAAATATAACCCACAGTCCCCAGCACAACACTATACTTTTCCTTCTCTCTCTCTCTCTCTCTCTCTCTTTCTTTCTTTCTTTCTTTCTTTCTTTCTCCTCCACTCTCCCTCTGGTAAGCTTCGTCCTCCGACTCTGGCTCCTGAAGTAATGGCTGCTGGCTCCTTTTATAATGCACCTGGAAGTGCTCCAGGTGCTTGACTACCTATTTCAGGTAGCACTTCCAGGTGTGGTGGAAGAGCTACTCTGTAGGGCTGAGCAGCAGCAACAGCACCCCCTGGTGGCTCCTATGGATCCCAACAGGACTGCACCAAACTCCAACTCCCATGAAGCCCTGCGGGAGTCCTAGGCACCTCCGCAACCCAGGAGGGCTGTCATCTAGTGTTCCGGGGAAGGTGCTGCCCTGACCAGGCTTGCTCCCCCGCAATATACAAGAGAGAGGTGTTCCGGCCTAGTAAGGGCCCCCCTGACTGTCGGCCACAAAGCAAAGTGAATATATACATCTTTTATGCAAACATTATAGCTGTTTTCCACATGATAATATTACAGGGACCAATACAACCAGCTCATAAATATTTATCATATTCATTTTGCAGAATTAATAGCAATAATTATCATAGCCCATACGTTATTTTGTATCAGATAGTAAATAGTAGGATTCCTACAAAGATTTAAAAAGGCAAATTTACTATACAGTGGCTGATTTTTCTCTGTTTCTTACAATTAAAAAGAGGTATGCACTAGAGCTTAGAAGCATCCAATTAGGTCTTAATAGGGAATAACAGCATTTGAGCCAAAGAAGGGGAACGGTTCAGGTACTTGAGCCACTGTAGTCAACCCTATGTACACGTATCTGTTGCTGACATTTATCCAAAAAGGATAGGAAGAAAATTAAAATGAAATCATTATAATACTGAGGAAGTCGCAGGTTAGAAGCCAGCTGGGAGAGTTTATATCAGAAAATATGACAAAGCCCTTAATTCAAGGTTTGGTGAATAAAGACAATGTTCATGAACCTAACAAAATGACTGAACTTCATTTTTTTATTTAAATAGTACAGTAAGTTGGTAAGAGCACAACGGTGTTTTATGTCTTATTACAGGAAAGATGAATATTATTCTGTATAAGCACTGAAAAGTAAAGAATGAATGTCTTCTCTTTATGTACTTTCAGGGATTTCCTCTTTATGAAATAATCATTCAAAGCTCTGGTGCAAAGGTTCTTTTACTTATACCAAGGGGCCCAGCATGGTTACCTTAAGCAAGTTTCAGGTTGAACAAAGACAGTATTGAATGCATGAGTATTTACAATTCTTAAACATCCTGTGGCAGTCAGGCTGATCAGTGTAAAACTCTTAGTTAACAACACTTCTTTTTTTCTATCATTCTAATCTTGCTAATCTTGCTAAATTCAGTTATTAAATTAAAAGTTTGTTAATATAAAATATTTCTTCTTCAGTTCTCCCCTTTTTGTCTTCTGGACAATCACATTCTAATTCAATAACAATCCATTTTAACATTGGAGTTATCCATATTACTAACCGAGAATAAACCGGATATGGACACAGGGACACGGCGATGGGACCATGAGACGTACTGCGCAGGTGCGCATCTCATAAACCGCGAATGAAGGAGTCACGGCCCAAGAATGAAAGAGCTCAACTAACGTGAATGAGAAATGAAGCAACAACGCACCCATAGCTACCACTAACGACACAACCACACAAAAAAGAGGATTCTGCGCTGCACCCCAGAGTCAAACGTGAGAGGCTACGGAGGCCCCACAGGTCCACAAAGATAGTACGAAAGGCGCAGGTGTCACCGCCATATTGTGAGTGGCACTACTGCGGAGTGAAGGCGCAGGCATCACCGCCATATTGTGAGTGGCACTACTGCGGAGTGAAGTTAGGAATAATGTGCTGCTTGGGATGTTACAAACCGCTGAACGTTTTACACCAAATTCAAACACAATACAGCTCAACAATGCAAACACGAGCCCACCTGGATAAGATCAATGAATGCAGGCGCCTACAACGCGCGTCTGAAACTGCGGAAGCAAAGCAGGAACGGGTTCAAAACAAAAGACCACAACTGACAGAGATAAATAATCTCTTTCAAATCTATTTCGGGTTACCCAAGACCAGGGGTTGGCGAGCGAAGCGAGCAGGGGGCAGAGCCCCCTAGTTCTAGCATAGGTTGAAGGGTGTTGAAGAGTCAATTAAGATACAGGTGTTATTCCCCCAGTTTGGTTATATAATATAATGGAGAGAAGTACAGTCTAATTTCTACTAGCAGGTCTCCTTGCCAATCAGTATGCTGGCATATTGTGTTTAAAAGTTAAATTGATGATATTGTAGTGGCAGGTTCGAAAGGAAGAGAAAAAAACCGATGGATGAATTAAAGCTCACAAAACAGTTTACTTGAACAGTAAAGAAGAAAAAAAACACAGGGTTGTAACAGTAAAAAAAATGAACATCATTAATTTTGAAATATTTATAATCTCCTATATTTCTCTAATATTTGTGGTCCTAAGAGACGCTGTTAAAGAAAAGCAAAAATAGATAAAGAAAAAACGCCAACTTCGTAATCCCACAACACAACCTTCTAGCCCCTTCTCCAATTAACCTCTCTACCCTCCTCCCGTCCCTGGTACCGCCCCCCCTCTTTCCATGTCAATCATACCCCCGCTATCAGTCCTCCGCACTGTACTCCACCCTCCCTCTATCGGACCCAATAGTCACTCCAAAAGGCCTTCAACCTCACTGGGACCTTACAATATTCTGTCAAGTTGGAAGCTGGCTGCCAGAGGCACTTGTAAATTTATGAGTGTGTTTGGTTAACATTGAGAGTGATCAGAAATAAAGGCCACTAAGAATACTGAAAGAAAGGTGACTTAAAGCTAAATCAAACACAAAGTAAGATATGCCAATACAAAACCCCCCCTTGAAAAAAACAGCCCTAACACAAAGAAATTGCAAGCGAAAGATTCATTTTAGATTCATACATGTGATGTCATAAGATGTTAAAAAATAAGGAATTAATTTAAATGTAAAATAAATTAAAATTACACTGACTTCATGACAAGTCACACTTACATTCTTTAATTTTCCTTAAGAAGAGTAGATACGGATGCATGGCATAGAATTTTATGTAGTGACTTTCTCGTATTAATATTAATGACTCGAGATTGGGTCAGAGCATGTACAGAGCCTAATAAGGCCCAGAAAGAGAAATAAAACTATGCACTGGTACAAACAAATGGTACTATTAGAGGAAAGTATGCACTAGATGTGCACTGTATGACCTTGTGAAGCAATAAACAGGGCAACCAGTGAAAGATAGAGACAGACATGGTTGTATGACTTGGAAGGAACCAAGAAATACTCCTCTAGGCCATTAGAGTGTTGGGGAACCTGGATTCCTGTTCTATTAGATATGTAGAGATAATCACAATAGAAGTACCCATCCACATTTGCATTTGGTGTCCTAGTGTCAGTCTACATCTTTGCATTATAATCACAGTATGATAAAACTAATCATATCATCATTTATTCAATCCTTAATATGTACTTTTAGGAAGCACTCTGCTTCTTGTGGTCACATGAATAAGGTGCCTTTTTAAAGAAGTGTTCTTTTCTCCTTGACCATCCTAATGGATTTACAGCTTGCTCTTAATGTTTACTTAAATTAAGAGCAATGCATGCAACCTAGTGCATTAGTTAAAGAGGAATCGCATCATCACCTGACCTTTCAATAATTTCTACATGACTCATCTTGACAGGAAGCGGAGAAGCATTTATTGAAAATTGAACTCATGACAGCCTGTGGTTTTTAGGTCTCTGTACTATAATTGTAATTGTGTCACCATGAAGATGTTTAGCTCCAATGAAGAGACCTCAATTATAAAAATAAAAGGTTTCTGTCAATAATCCAGCCTGGAGAAGAGCAGTGGATCTACCGATCACTGACTTGATAATCAGTGCTTTAATATTTAACATTAGTTTAGAGAAATTTATATTTTGCATTTACTTATCGCTAAGGGTTTAAAAATGAATGCACTATTAGTATTGTCATATCTGTAGACAGGCATCAGCATTCTGTATATCAAAATTCATAATGGAAATATCAAATATATTAATACACTTTTTTATTTTATTTTACTTTTCATTTACTGTTTTTTAAGTTACTTATTTAAAACTACCCATATGCTCCACAAGATGGCAAAACAAACAATATTTAAATGTCTGCCTCTATCTTTTACCAGATTCTGACTTCAGTCCTACATCCAAATACAAACAATAAGCAAATGAAACTGTAATTAAGTATAAAAGAAATAAAAACTGAACTAAGTAAAAAAATAAAATGAAAACAAGGAAGCAATTCTATGTATACAGTAGAACAAAGTATGTACACAATTCCTCAAAAAGTATTTATAACACAAACCCAGTCTTGTTATAGTGTATGCAAAACATGCTAGAAGTTGATATGGATGTAAATAAACACTGATTCTACACATTTCATAAATGTAAGCAAATAAAGAATATAACCCGTTCTTGTCATAAAGATCAATCTGGGCAACTCTTTAGATCTCAGCTGACACAATGTCCTCTTGCCAAAAAAATAAGGAGTAATTATTAGCTCTGTCCATGTTTTTCATTTTTATAAGAACACCATTCAGTCCATCAGTCTTGTTTATTTAAGTAACAGTTAAGCTGTCCCAATACGTATCTCATCCAGATTCTTGTTAAAGTTTGTTAAGGTTTCTGCTTCAACTGCATGGCTTGGTAGTTTATTCCAGATTCCCACAACTCTTTACATAAAGAAGTTCTTTCTGGTTTCAGACTTTAAATGTCCTTCCCATATAATTTACACTGATGTCCTTGAGTACACGCTTCACTATGAAGTTAAAAGAGTTCTGCTAGATTTACTTTATTAATGCCTTTGAGAATAAAATACAAGTTTGCTAAAAGAAACACAAAAATTGTACTCCTATCACTCCACATATTTACACTTTACTGTAGACAGGTAACATGCAGAAATGTGAATTTTATTTTACCCTATTAGACATTAGATTATTGAAAATACCAAGACAACAACTTATTTTACTTATGCACTACTATTATCACCTTTTTCTAATCATGTTGGTATTTTGCCAATGTGACAGAAAACATTACAAGCAAAAAAAAACTAATCCAACCAATATTGTAATAAATAGAAATAAATAAATATCAGTATAATGTGTTTCAAGTATTTCCTTTTGTATTTGAGAAGGTATTTGAATTCTAACGTGTGTGTGTGTGACACAAAGAAATGGCAAAGCCACTTCAGATAACCGAATTCAGCAGATTAGCAGAGCTCCTCAAAGAAATACATCTTTTCCTGAATTTAGGTAGCAGTATTCTACTATGTCTCTTTCAGTCAAAAGTTTATAACTGGACATATTTTTAGTGAAAATACAGTTTACTAGCAGCATTTAACAACACTTGCCCAGTGGGGACTGGGCAGTCTCTTGGCCTTGGAACCCCTGTAGATTTTGTTTTTTTCTCCAGCCATCTTACTTTATTCTTTGCTACTTAGTATTGCCTAATCTTATTTTTGTTTCATATAAACTTGTCTTTCTTTATCTTGTAAAGTACTTTGTGAGCTAAAAATGAGCTATGTAAATAAATGCTGCTGTTGTCACATATATTCATTCTTTAAAACAAAAATAAGTCCCAGTATTTCAAACAAAAATGTAAATATGAAAAGCAAACCTTCATGCATAAATATATTTTCAAGCTGGAGTACAAGTCTAAAAATAAGAGACATTAGCCTGCAAAAAGTGGCTTATCTCATAATATTTAAATATATTTTATCAAGACAGGATACATTTTATGAATAATAAAGGCAAATAGATGAACAATACAAACTTCTTTATATAGGACTAAGAAGACAAAATAATGAAGTTTAAATCCAGGGCATTTTGTAACTATATCCATATTTTAAAGGTGGACTCAACAATGCTAAAGACAAAGACTGGTAGGGGCAGGGATTATACAATAAAAATAATAATAAATTTTAATTGTATAGTATACAACATAACAGAGAGACCCTACACAACAGATGATACAAAAATTAAAACTAAATGTAATTCATAAAATTAAATAAAAAGAAATTGGTAAAAGTTATCAAAAGCTTAGACAGAAGTGGTATAGGTTTTGTTAATCTGTTAAAAGACTAAAATGATGTTTTCCAGAAACAGGCAATGTTATTTTGAAAAGTAATTGTGGGTGTCAATTTAGATCTCAGGATGTGTAACCAATGAAGTTAGAAGAAGCAAATGACTTGTCCGTTAGAATAACTTCAGATAAGTTTAACTCATCTAGTTCCAGATATCATACAAGCATTATGTAACTCATGTTAATGTAGCCCAGTCATTAAGGGAAGATCAGAGATAAATCTTAAGTTTTTGTTTTTTTTTCTCATGACAATAAAAAGACATATCCTGCCAGCACAGACTTTTAAACATGCACAGTAAATTGAAAGAAAAGAGAATTGGGCCACAACCTTTCAGAACCCTCAGAATTTTTAACTCAATACCAATATATTATTTCTGTCCAGGATAAAACCTAGTTAATCACTCTAATACAGTACCAGAGGTTCCAATCTCTTTAAATGAATTCAGAATAAACAGTACCAAAAAGAAACAGGTTCAGAAAAACGAAGAATTAGGTTACTAAGCAGAATCAAGATTTGTCTTTTTCGAGGTTAGTTTTATAGCATAAAGTGTAAAGATTAAAAGATTTAAAGACTTGTTTAATACTGGTAATGAATGAACAAAAAACAAGTTTTTAATAAAGAGGTAGAAATAGGATTCATGAAGCTAGTAGACAAATTCATCCCAGTAACAACACAAGTTAACTTCACAGATGTCATTGAAAACATGGGAAATGGAAGATTATGCAGGAATTGGAACCAGAACGCTGAGTGAGCTTTGAAAATATTCTACAAACTATTCACAAACACAAGGAACTAGAGAGTTTGAGTAATTAGGCTTATAGTCAGTAATGGAAAATAACGGCTTTATTTTTCAATATGTATTATTTTAAAATAATAACTGGACCTAGCCTCCCTTGGTGTATTAAAGTTACTGAAGCTCCCTTGAAACTTGTTGATTAAGCCCGTCATTCTCTCAGTTTGTTCAATTCTGTGACCTAATCTTGAGCTTTGTGGAGCTCAGTATACCAAGGTAACAGGTGACAAAACTCTTTACAGGGGCAAACCTATTAAGGTGGCTCACTGAAGTATAATTATACATGTCCACATATTCAGAAGAACAAAATATAGCAAAAGAGAAGAAGATTTGAAAGGGAACAACATCTGCAGGTTTCATACTACCAAATTTAAAAGTGTGCTGTTTTTTTTTTTTTGGAAGCAGTTCATTTATTTAAAATGTTCACTTACACCATACGGTGCTCAGCCACCTAGCCAGTATTAAAAGCACTCCCTTCACTTCACGTCTCTCTTTCCTTCTGTGTCTCTTTCACAGACCATAACTTCTCCACTTCTCACCAGTTGAGTGTCTGTTTCATTCTCCTCCCTACTATGCATTCTACCATTATAGCCCTTTCCTGTGGTCAATTCTGGCCATGCCCGTGAATCCCTTATGAGTCAGGGATGGCCTTTGTTTGTCGCACACACTTCAAGCTTTAACACCCTTTAATGGCTCCTGATTTTCCTGCATCCATGAACCTCCCTTTAGCCTCAAAGACCCAGGTCTTTAAGGCAGCTCCCCAGCTGCATTCGCTATATGATAGATAGCATGGTCCCATCATTTTCCTTCTGTGACCATGTGCCCTCTAGATTCATGGAGGGGTTGGCACCTTTGGCATTTCCTCCTTCTCTTTACTCTAAGGTGATGGTTACACATCCCTGACAGAAGCTGAGTTGTCTGCTTCCCAGCATTCTGAGGGAAACATTAAATATTTCCCTCCACATTGTTTCTTTCTGTGTCTCATTCTGTTACCTCCTGCTTACAGCTGTTCAAGATCATGCAGCATACATAAATGGTGTACTGCATCCTAATGGCCCCTGTGTTTCTAAACCGGCATGACCAGGAACTCTTTTTTTTTGTCAATATGGCTGTCCATCTCTCAATGCAATAGTATCCTATTCTGTGCAAACCCAGTCCGCCTTTGTCACTGGAAAACTTTTGCCATTCTGACATCCCTTACCAATACAATGAAATAAGCAAAGTTTAACTTTAATAAAAATGTTTTTACAATGTGCATGAAAATGAGAGACCCCAATAGAAAAACAAGGGAAGTAAACGGTAGTACAGAATCATTCAATTTGCATTGCACTGAGGACAAAGTGAGTACACAACATTGTCAAGAGCACTGTAAACAAGAAAGACTGGTAGCGAGACCTGAACATAAGGGCAGTAGAAAATGAGCTGCAATCATTAACATAAGAGACTGATTATGATTATTCAGGAGCATAGGTCCTTTTAAAATGAACTGTTAAAGGTCTACTAATACCAAAGGTGAAATGAAAACCAAAGAAGGGAATGTAGATTCAGCAGAAATAAATTTGTGGACTGTGAAATGCAGAGCTAAAAAGCTCTAAGATAAAAGCAGATATGACAGGAAATCAAGAAATATAAAAAACATTTTATCAAGGGAATAAATCAAAGGCCAGCACTGGCCGTTGCTAAGACTATGAAGCCTGCAACAGCAGACATCCAGCAAATATAATGAAAGACCCCCTATGTTCATTAAGGCTGGGGCTGACAAAATGAAACCATAACAGGTAGAAGGATGCAGTGACACATCAAAGGCATCAGGTGTTGACACAAAATCAAGTGAATTCCTTAACCCTTAATAGAATACCAGTACTGACAGGGGATTGACTTGAGACAGCTGAAGCAGCAACAGAAGACATTTAGTTAGGCAATGCTGAAATTCCTATGGTAAATGAAGTAATGTTCTTCATGTCAGATTCAACAACAACAGAGGCTGAAATGCTGAAAACCATATAGCAGGCAAGGCATGCCTCATAGATATAGCCCTGAATGTGGTCTGAACTGAAAGAGTGGAAACAAGAGGCTGAGATTCAACAGAGGATAGACTCCAAATGCCTTCAGGGACTGTGACTGTATAGTAAAAGACCAGCGTCCATGGTATAGAGGACTTCATGGCAATGGTATCTATTGGCACAAGTAGAGCCCAATGCAGGGTTTAAGCCAAAATGATTCACTTGAAATGCAGAAATCTAGGGGTAGACAAAATTCCAGTTCACACATTTTTAGTTGCAGAACTTGTGGATGTAGGTCCCTTTGTCATTGGAGGCTGAAATGGCTGAGCTAATGGATGGAGATCTATTATACAAAACTAGCTAACATAGCTGAAATACTCGCCGTTGCTCGGGAGGAAAATAAAGCGTTTTCTTTTTTTTAATTGTTTGAGAAAAAAATAACTAAAAAAAAAACACAACTTTAAAAATAAAAATAAGTTAACAAACAATGAAGACTCACTAATGTGCTTGTCTTGCAGTCTTGTATGTATGTTATCATCCAGTTGACGCTTCTTTGCTTAAGAATGACCTGAATATTTTGATAATTAGTTTAGGTAGAAAGTGTAAACAAACTAATTTGTGCAAAAATCTCTATTGGCTGTGCATGTTTTTGTTGGTAAATACTATTTTAAAATAAATATACCGACCATTAAGCGTGTGTGCAGCCTAACAGCAATTTTTACCACCTTGTTTTTCTTGCTACTGCATCTTGCTTCTTACAACTCCATTTGTAAGCTGCTTATGTCAGAAGAATAAGAATAGTTTACAAGCTCCAAAAAAGGTTGATTTCAGAAATTAGGAACAGAATTATGCCTAAGTATAGCTTTATAATTTTACATATAACCTGGTTAAAAAAGGAGGGAGAGGTTAGACCAAGAATGCTTTGAATCACTACTGAAACTTAAGTGACTATGCTGCCTGGACATCAATATTTGTCTGCTTACAAAACTGCAGAAAGATCTAGATTGTATGTTGTGAATTGCCACATTGTATGTATTTTCCTTTATGGCACTGGCTATTTTAGTGATGCTTAAAGATTAAAACCTTTTAAGTCTGATTGCACATATGCAAAATACGAGGTGAGACACAAAAATAACCAGACTGAGCTTGGGGCTTTCCTGGAAATCTGTCTGGAGGTCGGCCAAATGTGAATAATATAACTATATCCCCTCCTACACGCCCTTCCAAACCGCCAACCGGTTAGGTATATCCTGTGAATAGCCTAGTCAGTATCTGCACAAAAATTGCTACACGAGTTGGCGCTATAATGTCGGGTGAAAAAATCAAACAGCGAATCAGCATCAAATTTCTCGCGAAATTGAACAAAACAGCCACAGAAACTTATGACATCATAAAAACAGTGTACAGCGATAACAGGTTGTCTCACATACAAATTTTTTAGTGGCACAAACATTTCAAGGAAGGACAAGAAAATGTGGAAGACGTTCAATGCCCAGGTCATCCACGCTTGTCTCGGATGGATGAAAACATCAAAACAGAGAATCAGATTGTTCAAAATGATCATACTGCTTTTTCCATAAAGCAGTTTTCACTGACTGAAACATTCCTGTCCTCAATCATCCTCACTATTCGCCCATTTTATCTCTCTGTGATTTTTACTTGTTCCCGATAAACATATTTTTTTTCAAAGGATGAAGTGAAGTCGTGAAACGGCAAGCCTGTTGAAGAGCCTCAAGCAAGAAGACTTCCAGCACTGTTTCAATCAATGGAAGATACGTATGGAGTGGTGTAAAGATAGGGAGGGAGAATATATAGAAGGTGACAATGTTTAGAATGCTGTAAATCATCAACAAATATTTTTTTTACCAATCCGGTTATTTTTGTGTCTCACCTCATATATGACCTACCACTGGGTGTTGGGAGCCGAGTTCCTTTTTCAGATAGGTCATTCAGGGGTGCAGAAGCATGCGCCCAAGAGAGAAGCTAAAGTGACAGTAACACCATACTGTACATGCAACAGCATTGCAGCTGTGAATTGTAAATTCCAAAAGTTAAATAAAAGAATAGGTAAACAAGAGTAGCTATGTGGGTGAGGCCTATAACTATGGGTCTGCAGGAAAAGAATTTGTGCATTTGTTTAAAGGGCTTTAAGTTTTAAGGAAAGATTGCCCCAGGATAAAACAATGAGCTAAGGAGTTTAAATACCTCTAAAGAGGCTGGTAAAGTCAGCTCATAATATTATTGGCACATAGCTTTCAGCCTTAGAAAGACAAACAGTATTAATAAAGGACACTGGCCATCCTGCACTAGCATACATTGTTTGTCTTGAAAATGGTATAGAAACATTAGCAATTGCACCTGTATATTCACAGATTTCTGGCATCTGTGATGCCCTAGTTGCCTGCAGCTTGCATGCTGTCATGACCAAGGATGGAATGAGCAATAAGGACACAGTACAACATGATAGGTATTGCTCAGTGCATTTTATTAAAAAGCATTGTCTGTCAATAAATAAAGTGCAGTGCAGTCTACATTGAATAGATAAATAATCCCTCAAAAAAGTGTTTGTTGAGGTTAAAATCAATTAATAAATAAATAATCCAAGAAACAGGCTAAAATCCAAGGTTAACATACAGTCAATTAAAACCACTCATGAGCGTTGCTGCCTCCTTCCGAAACTCACCCTTTTTGGTCTCCTCAGTGAGAGAAGACATCCTCAAACAGGTGCAGTCAACCCTTTCATCCAGCTTGTGTCCCCACTATCATCTCTCGTTATTCTCTATGACTTCCCATAGTGGTTGCTCCTAGGGGGCTCAGCTGGAGTGTTTTTTTTATTTAAAAACTCACAAACAGCCACAGACCCCGAACTTGCATCATCATAGCATCATCTTACGGCTACTTTTAATTTTTGTTTTATTTTAATTTACAAAAAAATGTTAAAAAAAGGAACTGATCACAGTTTGACTTAACATTATATATGTATAGTACTTTAAATGGACAAAAAAAGTATTGCAATTCTTTTCCTTTTTGCAAAAGTTAATATACTGTAAATACAAAGTACTCAAGATTCTGAACAACTATTTTGTAATATAGCACAGCTTTTGGCCTGCCAGATGTCACACTAAGTTTCAAACTTTGCTAAAGCTATGTGGTTTCTACTAATACATCCATCCATCCTATTTAGTTTAATTAATCAAGAGATGTTCAGATTAGAGTAAGGCAGAGACCAGCAAATTTAGATAGCTCTGTAAATAACATCATGTTTAATGAAATGAGACATATGGTATTTGCAATAAAGAAGGGAGGAGTGGTGATTATGGGTGATTTAAACTTTCACAACTTTGACTGAGAAAAATCATTTGGGAATACACACTCTAAAGTGTGGATGACATTCACAGCAAATAACTGTCTCCTCAATCAGTTTGTTAGTTCTGGCAGGGAGAAGCCTCTATAGATTAGCTTTTGTTAGCAAAAAAAAGATCCTGGATAAAAAATGAAATGATTTAACCCCAGCGTAATACTGAATAGAAATGACAGTAAAGTAAAATCCAAATACAGATTAATTAATTACATGAGATAATGCTGTTTTTAAACAGAAAATGTATTTTTGTTTCCAACATAGAGAAACATATGAAGTACTGTTTTAGTATTTTATGGGTAAGTACAAGTGATGATGTAATAAAATACATGAAATATTTTACATGAAAACAAGTAAGAAAAAGTAATGATTGAGCTGGAAAGAACTGCTATAACTGATATAGTTGAAAGCAAGTTTTCATTTTATATTATACTAGCAAAATACCCGCGCTTCGCAGCGGAGAAGTAGTGTGTTAAAGAGGTTATGAAAAAAAAAGGAAACATTTTAAAAATAACGTAACATGATTGTCAATGTAATTGTGTTGTTATTGTTATGAGTGTTGCTGTCTTATATATATAATATACACACACATAAACATAAATATACATATATACATATCTAGATATACATATACACATCCACATATATATACATATATATATATACACATATCAACATATATATATACACACATACAGTACATACATACACATATACATGTATATATACATATATTATATATATATATATATATATATATATATATACACATACATACATACATACACACATATATATCTATATATATATATATATATATATATATATATATATATATATATATATACACACACACAGACACATATATACATATATATTTACATATCTACATATATACTGTATTTACATATCTACATATATATACACATATATATACATATCTACATATATATATATATATATCTAGACATACATACATACATACATTTACACATCTACATATATATACTGTATATGTAATTGTGTTGTCATTGTTATGAGTGTTGCTGTCATATATATATATATATAGGAAAATACCCGCGCTTCACAGCGGCGAAATACTGGCTGAATATTTAAATTAAGAAAAAAGTAAACATTTTTAAACTGAGGGAAAATATACAAATAATTATTTGTTAAGGATCTCTTTGTATACGACATTGTCAGTTCGTCCGTCCGGTTGTAATATGACCAAGCTGTGCGCTGAGCTTACTCTTGAGCATGCAACATACAGTTGGCCATGTGAAAAGCAATCCTGCCTCAAATCAATGCCAACCTTTTGTAGTGTTTGTCCTTGAGACTTATTAATTGTCATTGCGAAGCAGAGCCTTACTGGAAATTGAACGCGTTTGAATTGAAATGGGAGATTAGATGGTATAACGGGGATGCGAGGAATAAAAACTGTGTCACCTGAGGAACTGCCAGTAAAAATAGTTGCTTCAATCAGGTTGTTTTGTAGAGATGTGACCTGAAGTCTCGTGCCATTACAAAGTTTTGGTGGCTGTAAGTTTCTCAGTAGCATTATTGGTGCACCAACCTTCAAAATGAGATTATGTTCAGGAGTGCCTGGAGGATTTAGAGTGCTATCGGATAATGTACCGCGTCTTCTACTTCTACAACTGAATCAACAGATTGATATGTTTTTGGTTGTGAACGTAGTTCTTGAAGTAAAATGTGGTTTATAGTCGTAGTCATGTCATTTTTTGGTGTCAGGATAGCTCTCTCTCTTAACCATGACACATCATTTTGGTGGAGATTTCGTAGATCGGGGTAAACATTTAGAAGAAGGCTTTGTAAGGTATTCACGATGAGACAGAGATTTGTAGGAATGTTTATTTTACGATTTTCTTGTATGAAGGTGCCATCACCTATACTCATCAGAAGACCAGAGAACTCCTCGGCTTTTTTGTCGCCTTTCAAATGAACTCTCATGTTTATTTTTAAAGTAACAACATTGATTTGTGGCCAAAGGTATGAAGATTTCAGAGATGCTTTAACTTCATCAGCGCGTGTTCCTCTGGGCACGACTGGAAGGGTTTGGCGGAAGTCTCCAGCCAGTAACACTGTCAGACCTCCCATAAGTTTGTTGGTGTTTCGGATGTCTTGGAGGGTCCTGTCTAAAGCCTCAATACCTGCTCTGTGTGCCATAGTGCATTCATCCCACACAATAAGCTGACAATGTCGCAGCACTTCAGCCATGTTGCTCTGCTTTGATATGTTACACATGGGGGATTCAGTATGGTTCAGGTTCAGAGGTAGCTTGAAAGCTGAATGAGCAGTTCTGCCACCCTCTAGAAGAGTTGCAGCAATGCCAGAAGAAGCCACAGCTATGTCAATGTTATGTTTTGCTCGGATTTTTGCAAGGAGAAGGTTTATTAGGAATGTCTTACCAGTTCCTCCTGGAGCATCAAGGAAAAACACCGTGCCAGTGGCTGACACAACGCTGCTCATGATTTTGTCATAAACTGACTTTTGGTCACTATTTAGCAAACGCTCGTTATTTGTGACTATATTGGCCAATTGTGAGGTGTTGTAAGATGTCTCTTTCAAGTACTCGGGATTTGACGTAAGTTGTACCAGTTCTGTTAAAGGTGAAGGCAAACCGTAATGATGAAGAGATTGACCTCCAATACCAATTACGTAGTTTTCAAGCAACTGTAGACAGTTGTTATAGATCAAATTTAACCACTGGTGAACTTCTCTTCGTATATGATCTTTTTCAGTCTGTCTCCTAATATCTTCTGCTATGCTGTCTTTATGTTTTTCCCATAGGTTTAAGGGGTTTTCCATTTGGCAGAACACCAACATGACAGCAAACAGTTCACGGATCTTTTGAGGTGAGCGAGACAGAGCAGCTTCTTGTAGAGTCTCGTCCCAGTTGATATCGTCATGTAATAAACCGAGTGCCCTGCAGGCTGACTTATAGGTCGGATGTAGGACACCATCAACTGTTCTGAGAGATTTGAAAGATGTGGGACCTGTGATTTTGTTGAGCAGCAGTCGAAGATGGTAGCATTCAGAGTTATTTGGGTGTACAGTGTAGACCCGTCCCAGTACATTATCCTTTTTCACTCCCGAATGTCCTGGTACAGGGTTGCCCTGTTTTCTTCGACGAAACATGTTGTTTGCCCACACATAATATGATGGAATTTCATTATAATGAAGTTGTTTTGCAAAATCATCGTGTTTACAAAGGTCAAAGAATGCTAAAAGGGTGGTTTTTGGTGAATTGTGTACTTTATCGGCAACGTTGACTTCTGTGAAATAAATTCTTTGTCCGTTCTCAAGATGAACAGCAAGCTGAACGACCGGAGGGAAACGTTCGTGAATGGGAAAACAGAAAATGCGCCAGGCTGCTTCAGAGCTACTAATGTAACGACCAGCTTCGTATCGAGATACTTCGTCATTTTGATTTTGTATTGTAAATACTGCCTGGTCACTTCCTTTGTTAACATACTTGCAGATGTATTTGATTGATTTTACTGAAGTGCAAAATTCGACATTGATGTGAGCATTGAAGAAGCGGGACAGCACAGGACTATAAGGGACCACCCATCTGTTGTCGATATCTACTCCTTTGATGTTAATTGTATGACCTCCATCAGCAGGTGCGCGCCGGCGGTACTGAGGGTAACCATCTTCTCCGGTCTGAGTTTCTGAGATGAACGGACGCGGGTACTTCTTAGTGCATATTCTGTTGATCATGCAGGGTGAGTTGATATTATGAGGTCCACATGGGCCGTGAATCATGGTGGATTTTACTATTTTGTGTAGGGCAGGGTCAGTGTGTGAATCAGGAATTTCCGCACGGATGAGTTCATCGATGAGAGCTGGTTGAATCCTATGTTTTAGCCACAATAGAATGTGTGCATGGGGAATACCTCGCTTTTGCCACTCTATGGTGTACATGTAGCAATTTGTACAGCCGAAAATGTTACTCTTCGTGAGCAAGTCTATCATTTTGCGAATCTTGAGATGAAATACACGACTGATAAGGTCGTGGCAATCGTGAGGTTTTTGATGTGGAAGGAGAATTTCAGTGATGTCAGGCCATTTAGGATTGCAAGTAAATGTGATGAATAAGTCAGGGCGTCCATAATGACGTACGTATGTCATTGCGTCTTGTGTACGCTCGTGCATATAGCGAGGTCCTCCAGTGAAAGAAGATGGTAATATCACAGCTTGACCAAGTTCTGTTAAATCAGTGTTGTTTTTGTCAATAGCATCTTTTAAGTGAACGTAATTTTCAGCTCGTAGTTTTTTCTGATTTAGTCTGATATAATTTAGTCTTTCGGATTCAATTTTTGCGTACATATCAACTAAAAACTGATTTAATAAAGTTCGGAAGAAAAGGATAGTATTATCATGATGTTGTCTGATCATAAGGCGGTATGAATAGAAGTTTGCTGCAGAGACGGTTTTGTTCATAGGTAACTTACTGGTAGCATGAACTTGAGGTATAGATACAGAATAGCCGTCTTCACCATAGCAGAACATGAGAGGATATTGAAGTGCATCATAGGATCTGTGGGTTTCTTTAATGCGTTGTAGTTTATTGTCTCTGGTTTTCAAGACAATATCTCTATTGTTGAACATATGCCCAACGATGACAACACCAACTTGATGACCTGTGGGTTTATTAAATCTGCCTTTGTATGCATGTAATGGTTTTTTGTCTGCGTGAATGACAACTTTGAAGTCTTTGTCATCATCTGAAATATTGTCCATTGTGGAGTGGAAGTCCTGGATGTAAGTGTTACAGTCATGGAGCATTTTTTGTAATTGCTTGACCAGGGGTATGTTAAGTCCAGAAAAATTAGCGCAGCGGATTTGTGCTTCCTTTTCATCATCCCCGACAAAATAAATTTGCAAAAATTTGTGTTCCTCACTCGGCATAGGTAAAAGACTGCCAATCAAGTGATACACTTGTCCCTGAACTTTAAATGAAGGCATAAAATTTCCCTCAACGATTTGTTTAGCACCAAATGACGTCATTTGAAATGCGCTGTTGTACTTTCGAATATTGTTCAAGAAATGCTCACTTTGAGGATGTTTCCCATTTAACAGGCCCTCAAGAAGGTCAGGAAGCTTACGTAAAGGAGTGAGAGAGACTTTACCACCGTTACAGCACAAACCAGGAGACTCGCATTTCCACTTCTGAGCTTGACAATAGTCACAGTGAACATCCATGGATCCAATGTGTACTGTTTTGTCAGACTCATAATGTATGTTTGGGTCGTACGCAAATCCACAATTGGCTTTTTTGAGCCAAACCTGTTGTTCTCGTATGAGCCGCTTTTCATTATTGGAATCGTATCTAGAAACAGAAGCTCTATTAACTTGTGGATTTGCCTCCATGTATTTAGCGACAGCGTCTCTATGAACTTGTGGATTTGCTTGCGAGTATTTAGCCACAGTGTCCCTATTAACTTGTGGATGTGCTTGGGAGTATTTAGCAACAGCGTCCCTATGAACTTGTGGATTTGCTTGCGAATATTTAGCCACAGCGTCCCTATTAACTTGTGGATGTGCTTGCGAGTATTTAGCCACAGCGTCCCTATGAACTTGTGGATTTGCTTGTGAGTATTTAGCCACAGCGTCCCTATGAACTTGTGGATTTCCTTGCGAGTATTTAGCCACAGCGTTCCTATGAACTTGTGGATTTGCTTGCGAGTATTTAGCCACAGCGTCCCTATGAACTTGTGGATGTGCTTGTGAGTATTTAGCCACAGCGTCCCTATGAACTTGTGGATTTGCTTCTGAGTATTTAGCCACAGCGTCCCTATGAACTTGTGGATTTGCTTCTGAGTATTTAGCCACAGCGTCCCTATGAACTTGTGGATTTGCTTCTGAGTATTTAGCCACAGCGTCCCTATGAACTTGTGGATTTGCTTCTGAGTATTTAGCCACAGCGTCCCTATGAACTTGTGGATTTGCTTGTGAGTATTTAGCCACAGCGTGTTTATTAACTTCTGGATTTTTGTGTGAGTATTTGGCGGCAGCTGCACGAAGTTGCTTCCGTCTAGCTGCATCAGAAAATCTACCATGACGTCTGATACGCTTCCTTTTTACTGTGTTCTCACAGCTTGGATTGCTGCTGTCATAATCAGCTCGAGCTGGATTTGTGTTGAACTGACATTCGGTATGTGTCAATCGATATAAGCATACAACTGGCTTCATCAATAACTTTGCATCAATCTTTTGAGAGTTGAAATATTCATAAACATCAAAGTGTCCACTACTCAAATCGTCACCTGTGAATCTAAGATGTTTCAGAGGCATTGACGGTTCTCCAAAGGTGTAAAATATTTGGCCGTTTCGGTATACTTGAAAGCGACAACCAAACAATTCAGCGGCAGCCATCAACTCACATGCAGAACCATAGGTGAAGGGCTTAAGCATTTCAGTCTTATAGTGCTCCTGTGTAGTATAATTATCTCCTGTACCATCATCAGTCCACACTTTGAACCTGTCACCGTCATTTAATACATAAGACACAATGTCCCTGCGGATATCAAAAGTGAGCCTGATATGTCCGTGCAATATGTAACACAGAGAATGGAAAAGGCAGGCGCCATCTCCGGGCATACACACCACTCGGTAAGTGATAGTTGTTTGATTGATGGTGATCACCTCGATAGACATTTTAATAGGAGTAGAGTTGGAAGAATAAAGGGAATGGGTACTTGATCAACAACAGAGAAGTCGCGGATTAAATAAAGGAAATGGGTATGTAAACAGTAAAGTAAGTGTAAAATATCTACACAATAACTATAACAATCTTAACAAATGAACAATAAAACAGCGGAGAACCCGTGGATTAAATGTGCTGTTATAAACTGCGGAGCGCTTTATATGGGCAGGAAGTCAGGCAAAGAAAGGTATTCAAATATATAAACGAAGCAAACAACAGCAGAGAAGCCGCGGATTAAATAAAGGCAATGGGTACGTGAACAATAAACTAAGTGTAAAATATCTACACAATAACTATAACAATCTTAAGAAATGAACAACAAAACAGCGGAGAACCCGTGGATTAAATGTGCCTTATAAACTGCGGAGCGCTTTATATGGGCAGGCAGTCAGGCAAAGAAAGGGATTCAAATATATAAACGAAGAAAACAACAGCAGAGAAGCCGCGGATTAAATAAAGGCAATGGGTACGTGAACAATAAACTAAGTGTAAAATATCTACACAATAACTATAACAATCTTAACAAATGAAGAATAAAACAGCGGAGAACCCGTGGATTAAATGTGCTCTTATAAACTGCGGAGCGCTTTATAAGGGGACGCAGTCAGGCAAAGAAAGGGATTCAAATATATAAACGAAGAAAACAGCAGAGAAGACGCGGATTAAATAAATGCAATGGGTACATGAACAATAAACTAAGCGTAAAATATCTACACAATAACTATAACAATCTTAAGAAATGAACAATAAAACAGCGGAGAACCTGTAGATTAAATGTGCTCATATAAACTGCGGAGCGCTTTATATGGGCAGGCAGTCAGGCAAAGAAAGGGATTGAAATATATAAACGAAGAAAACAACAGCAGAGAAGCCGCGGATTAAATAAAGGCAATGGGTACGTGATCAATAAAGTAAGTGTAAAATATCTACACAATAACTATAACAATCTTAAGAAATCAACAATAAAACAGCAGAGAACCCGTGGATTAAATGTGCTTTATAAACTGCGGAGCGCTTTATATGGGCAGGCAGTCAGGCAAAGAAAGGGATTCAAATATATAAACGAAGAAAACAACAGCAGAGAAGCCACGGATTAAATAAAGGCAATGGGTACGTGAACAATAAAGTAAGTGTAAAATATCTACACAATAACTATAACAATCTTAACAAATGAACAATAAAACAGCGGAGAACCCGCGGATGAAATGTGCCTTATATGGCGTTCGTTTATAACACAGCGAAAAAGATGTGTAAAGACCGCTTCACAAAAAAACTGCAGAGCGGCTTATCTTCCTTGGCGAAGCAAGGAAAAATGACGGCCTTATATCTCGCTCGTTTATAACACAGCGAAAAAGATGTGTAAAGACCGCTTCACAAAAAAACTGCAGAGCACCTTAGCTTCCTTGGTGAAGCAAGGAAAAAGGACGGCCTTATATCTTGCTCGTTTATAACACAGCGAAAAAGATGTGTAAAGACTACTTCACAAAAAAACTGCAGAGCACCTTAGCTTCCTTGGCGAAGCAAGGAAAAAGGACGGCCTTATATCTCGTTCGTTTATAAAACTGTGGATAAGCTTTGAAAAGAATGCCTCCTTGGAGAAGCAAGGAAAGGAATTCACACACCACAGCAAAGAACGGCTTTATATGGGCAGGCAGTCAATTACGTGGGAGGCGTGGTGATTTCCCCAACAGCCGCAGGGAGGCGTGATGATGCAAGATGCGCAGTCAATTACGTGGGAGGCGTGGTGATTTCTGCAGCAGCTGCAGGGAGGCGTGATGATGCAAGACGCAATACGCAACCGCCTCACACGGCGACCGAACTGCCCGCTATGGCCGTATACAGTATACGAAAGTAGCTTCCAGTTATGACCGTTATGCGTAGAATTTCGAAATGAAACCTGCCTAACTTTTGTAAGTAAGCTCTAAGGAATGAGCCTGCCAAATTTCAGCCTTCCACCTACACGGGAAGTTGGAGAATTAGTGATGAGTGAGTCAGTCAGTCAGTCAGTCAGTGAGTCAGTGAGGGCTTTGCCTTTTATTAATTAGTACAGATACAGTAGTCAGTCAGATTACTGCCGGTTATTTAGTTTTATTTATGTATTTTTGACAATTTCCAGCAAACAAATGTGTTATGTGAAAAATAATCTTGACCCCTCTGCTTTTGAAAATTTTAGACCCATCTCTAACCTACCTTTCTTAAGTAAAATTCTAGAGAAGGCAGTCATTATGCAGTTAAATTACCACGTCAATAAATATGCTATTCTTGATACATTTCAGTCAGGTTTTAGAACAAATCACAGCACAGAAACTGCACTCGTTAAAGTAGTAAATGACTTGCAGTTAAATGCAGACAGGGGCCATTTATCTGTTCTCATCCTCCTAGATCTGAGTGCCGCATTTGACACCATTGATCACAACATTCTTAGAAATCGCCTTAGTCAATGGGTGGGCCTCTCTGGCAGTGTCTTAAATTGGTTTGAATCCTACCTGGCAGGGAAAAAATTCTTTGTTAGTTGTGGTAATTACAACTCAAAGACACATGATATCCCATATGGTGTTCCACAAGGCTCTATTCCGGGTCTGCTGCTTTTCTCAATCTACATGCTTCCGTTAGGTCAGATTATCTCAGGGCACAACGTGAGCTACCACAGCTATACTGATGACACACAGCTGTACTTATCAATAGCACCTGATGACCCCGATTCTCTTGATTCACTAACATCATGTCTTACTTGCATTTCTGAATGGATGAATAGTAATTTTCTCAAGCTAAATAAAGAGAAAACTGAAATTTTAGTGATTGGCAATAATGGATACAATGAGGTTATCAGAAATAAACTTGATGCATTACGATTAAAAGTCAAGACGGAGGTAAAAAGCTTAGGGGTAACTGTTGACTGTAATCTGAATTTTAAATCGCATATTCATCAGACCACTAGGACAGCATTTTTTCACTTAAGAAACATAGCAAAAGTTAGACCTCTTATATCATTGAAAGATGCTGAGAAATTAGTTCACGCTTTTGTTTTCAGTCGACTAGATTACTGTAACGCACTCCTCTCAGGTCTACCCAAAAAAGACATAAATCGTTTGCAACTGGTGCAGAATGCAGCTGCTAGAATCCTAACTAGGAAAAGAAATCCGAGCACATTTCTCCAGTTTTGATGTCACTACACTGGTTACCTGTGTCATTCAGGATTGACTTTAAAATTCTGCTTATGGTTTATAAAGCCTTAAATAATCTTGCCCCATCTTATATATTGGAAGGTCTGACATCTTATATTCCAAATCGTAACCTTAGATCCTCAAATGAGTGTTTCCTTAGAATTCCAAGCGCAAAACTTAAAAGAAGTGGTGAGGTGGCCTTCTGCTGTTATGCACCAAAAATCTGGAATAGCCTGCCAATAGAAATTCGCCAGGCTAATACAGTGGAGCACTTTAAACAACTGCTGAAAACACATTATTTTAATATGGCTTTCTTATAAGATAACTTCACTTTAATTTAATCCTGATACTTTGTATATTCAGTTCATTATAATAACCATTCATGGTGGCTCTGAAATCCATACTAATCCCTACTCCCTCTTTTGTTTCTTTTTCCGGTTTCTTTGTGGTGGTGGCGCACTCAAAGCACCGTGATGTTCCAACATTGATGGATTAAAAGCCAGAAGTCTGCATGACCATCATCATCAAGTCCTTCCATGAGAACCCTAAATACAAAGTGGCATGTTTCATTTAGATTAGGTAGAATGCCCAGAGGGGACTGGGCATTCTTGTGGCCTGGAACCCCTGCAGATTTTATTTTTTCCTCCAGCCGTCTGGAGTTTTTTTTTGTTTTTTCTGTCCTCCCTGGCCACCTTACTCTTATTCTATGTTTAATTAATGTTGTCTTCTTTTAATTTCTTACTTTGTCTTTTATTTTTATTTTCTTCATTATGTAAAGCACTTTGAGCTACATTTTTTGTATGAAAATGTGCTATATAAATAAATGTTGTTGTTGTTAACAACATTATAACTCCTTCAATGCTGCCTTAGGAAAATTCTGTTTTAAATGTTTCTGAAAGTTTAATATTTCCCATTGTGATTAATAAAGTATCTATCTATCTATCTATCTATCTATCTATCTATCTATCTATCTATCTATCTATCTATCTATCTATCTATCTATCTATCTATCTAATCAATAAGAGATTGAACTATTACATAAGTGTGGTTTATTGTCTTTTCTATATTTAGTACAATGAACTACAAACTTGCATGTCTATGTACAGTTGACAAAAATACAATGAAAAATAAAAAAGTTCAAAGTGTACTTAGCCAAAACATATACAGTATACAATCATATGCAATGTATATAATTTGTACTATATATATAAGTATTGTGATGTGCCTTGCCACTGCATGGGCTGTAGGGAGTGGAATCAGTGTTTGGGGTGGAGTCTTGGGGGAACACACTTTTTTTAAGAGCTCAGGCCACCTCCCTAGAGAGAGAGCTGAGTGACAGGGATCAGGGTTAATGAACAGTGCATGGAGTAAGTGGGGGCAATCAGAAGTGGTAGTTGTTGGAGAGAGAAAGACAACATCAGGTTGAGAAGGGAGCGAACAGTTAAAGGGCAAACAAAAGGTAGACAGGACGAAGGTGAATTATTTTTGTTATTTTGAAAGTGTCCCTGTGATCCAGACAACGGGAGGTTGTAGGGCACAGTTTATCTCGCAGCAATTCAAATAAAAAGCCAGTTGGCATTTGGAAGACTCCCACGGACAAACGGCGCCTGAGTGTGTTTTATTCGAGAGGACATCACAGTATTATATATTTAAACAAAACTGTTTATGTTACTGTCCTGCGGTGGGTTGGCACCCTGCCTGGGATTGGTTCCTGCCTTGTGCCCTGTGTTGGCTGGGATTGGCTCCAGCAGACCCCCGTGACCCTGTGTTCGGATTCAGCGGGTTGGAAAATGGATGGATGGATGTTTATGTTACTATATGTAAATTCTTATAACCGAGTGTTCAGCAACCTTACTACTTGTGGGTAGAAACTATCCCTCAGTCTGGTGGCACAAGTGTCAATGGTGCTGTTTTGAGGAGAAAGCATAGTGGCTGTGCAGAATGGCTGAGGAATTTAATTAAATTTAAAAATAATGTTTTTATAAGGTAGCGGGTGCTGTATACAGTAGGTCTTGAAGAAATGGCAGCTGAGTTCTGGTAATATTCTGTGCTGCCTTTCCCATCCTCTGCAGTGCCTTGCGATCTTGAACCAAGCAGGTGCCATACCAGAACTATTATTTGTGTTGTAAATATTACTCAAAACTTCACCATCATACAAAAACATTATGGTTGAATTAAAAATCGAATACCTTTTGTTTTAGTAAACTTATTTTTAATAGTTAGATTCAATGTTTAGTTTTTCAGCATAAAGCATGGAGAATCTGAATTATGAAATTCAGTGCTCTTGTAAAGAAGAAATAGAAGACTTGGGGAAATATGCTACTTTACTTGTTTGAGTTGCTCTTTTTTAATTTGATCCCAGCTAATTTTGGATATCACAACTGTAGTATCTTCTTCTCTTGTTGAGTGTTTTCTCTATAATTGAACTATGTGATGCACATTCTTTCAGTTTGGGCATTGGATTAATCTAAATGTAAGATGTAACAAATATGGCTGGGCAATCATTTTTAGTATTTTCCATTATTTTGTTCTATAATTGCATATGTTACATTAATGCACTGCTTTATTGTTTGGAAAACTATTTAGAGTATGGCTTTGCCTGTCCTTCTCAATCTCCTTCAACATGAAGCATAAAAGCAGCAGTCATATGCATTCATTTGAACGCACATGACAGCCTCCTCACCTGACAGAATCAAGGACCATTTAGACTGAATGAAGAGAACATGAAGTCTCATCATGTTGACCTCTATCTATTTTGTATTGACTTGACAAAATGACAAAGAAAATCTTAGCAAATGAAGGAAATGGCTGTGATTGTCAGAAGCAAAATAATTTTGCAAAATGAGAGCCACTAATGAAATGACAAAGATCTAGTTTGGGTAAAAAGAAAACCAAAATAGAAAGCCTGCATAAGCCTTGTTAAAGTTTAAACTGGAATCTAAGAAAAAGCTTCTAACAAAAAGGCATTAAAAATCACAAATTACTATTCAGATGTAGATCAAGCATAATGTACAGCAGAGTTGAATAGTTTTTAGTATCTTTTTTTATTTGATTAAGAACGTATTTTTAATCATTTCTCCTGTACTGTATAATGTGTCACGAAATGAAATGAGATGACAAAAAACAACGAGGTCAAAGATATACTCTGCTCTAAAACAAATTGGGATGCACAAATTCAAGTAAAACCGTATGTAACTATGACAGAGAAAACAGTGAAAATGTGGTCAGAAAATTCCTTACTTTGTAGACAATTTTATGCATTGAAGGATTAGGCAAGTTCACTGTTCTAAACCTGTATATTTCAATATAGTATAAGGTTAATGCAACTTTTAATAGTAGGCACCTTTCACAATTCACAAAAGGGACATTTCTACTGTCACAGAATAACAACTGAAAATGGTGTTCCCAATGTTACTAATGAAAGACCTTTTTAGAGGGCAAGTAAGACAAGTACTGGGTTTATTTCAATTGTATCTCCCAGTATGTATTTTTAATTCCTAACACAGATCTCATCGGTGCTATGGAAGTTTACCACAAAACAAGAAAGAATGAGTGGTTTGTTTTTTGTACTTGGGCCAAACTTAAGAAAAAGCTGCTCTAAATTTACTATAAAGGAAGCAGCACATGTGCTCAATGTCTAATATTAAGCTGAACACCTTATGTTCTGCTGCAGACAGTAATTTTTTGGTATTTTTCCAGGTCTCATTTCACATCTCTTCTGATATTTTCACATTCAGCTGGATTTCACTCACCATCCTTAGGCACTTTGCACTGGCATGAGAAAAAAAGAAGAAAAAAAGCAACAGATATTTTCCTTTTATCCCAGACAATTAAAAATTATATATATAAAAAAAGTTTGTAAGTAAAATGCTTTTTCTCTGAAGAATAACCGAAAACATTTTGCTTGGGAACGGTATATTTCAAAGCAATCTGTCCAAAGGACATCACTGTGGAAATCTCAAACAAATATCTGTGGCAACCAAACCCAATAAGTGAAGTCAGCATCTGTATGTCCAGTTGTAAAGACTGTTAGGGATTAAAGAGAGACTATATTACAATTTGGATATTAGAAGTGTGTTCCTTTGCAAATCTTTCTTATAATACTTTTTCTGTTGATTTCACATGAGTGGGTAGAATGTCAGTGCTTGAACCACACAATCGATGCACCCCTTGTATTACTGTAAGTTACCACAGCACAAGGTTTAGTGACTTACACATTTTCCCTGACATAAAACATTTATAGTTGCTATATAATGAACAATTCTTAAGAGGGTAAGATCTTTCTCATCTTTCCACTTGATCACAAACATTTTGCCTTTTTGCCACACTGGAGCTTTATGTGACTGAATTCACCAGGTACTGCATATCATGGCACTTCAGTTGAAGAGCAGTTTCACTAACAGTTTCAAAGTCTGATGACCAATTCACATTGTCATCACCTTTGCATGACTCATCTAATGGTTCTGTTTCAGTTTGTTCTAAAACTGGCTTTACAGCTTTTCTGTTTACCTGCCATTTTGTGTTTTGTTTGAAGGCTCTACCCTGTTCATGAATATTGATAAGTTACCTGAGAGTGGCAAAATGCATTAAAAAAATTTTACAGCAAGATATTATTTTATTTAGTAGGTTGCAACAGAATACTAACGTTGTTCTCATTTAATGCTGTACATTGTCTCAAAACAGCTTTACTCAAGAGACACTTGGGGTTAAACGTTTTCACAAAGAATTCTGAGCCCAAGAGGCACTCAGATTTAATGCCACTGTGGTTAAAATATTTTATCTTATTTATTGAAACACAAAATAAAATACAAATATAAAATATTAAAGGCAAAAGATAACAAATTTAATACATTGGGTTGTTTACTATAACTATAAGCTTCTATAATGTGGTAAAAGTATAACAAGGAAAATAATATTCTTATAATAATTCATCTGTCTTCAAGATGATCTACAATCTAAGGATCTGCGCTGGTATCCCGAAGGTTGCCGGTTCGAATCCCCGTCACTACCAAAAGAGATCCTACTCTGCTGGGCCCTTGAGCAAGGCCCTTAACCTTCAATTGTTCCAGTGGTACTGTACAATGGCTGACCCTGCGCTCTGACCCCATGGGGTATGCGAAAACTAACAAGTTCCTAATATAAGAAATTGTATAAGGCGAAATAAAGAACAAAACAAAAAAAAAATCTTTTCACATTTTCTTGTGTCTTATTTAGTATTTTCTATAAATAAGCAGAACCTCCTGCTTCCTTAGTCATTTTGTTCCCTAAAAATGGTATTCCCTTTCTATACTGATGTAATACTTTTTTTGTAAACTAATATTCAATAACACATATAATTAAGATGTACATTTATTTGCATAATTAATATTTCTTTAGTTTTAATTCTGTTTTCTCTTACATTTATCAAAGGTCTCAAGCTTATTATCATCTTAACAAGCATATTAATTTTTAAATAATCAGCTATTTCAATGTATAATACTTGAGTAATAAAACATCTTAGTTCAAAGTTCACTTTTTTACTGCAGCATATAAAGGAGGACCTGATTGTTGTTTATTTTAAAAGAACTTCTTTACTCATTACTCTGTGGTTAAATCATCAATTTGAGCAGTCCTGACTTCATATGCCAATCTTAATTTCATGATATCTGAATACCTTTTCTGACACAATTTGGTTCTTAAACCAACCTTCTGTTGGTGGCCAGGGTGGTCCAGTTTCTAGACACTATAAAAACCAAATGGATTATGAGAGGCAGCATTTTCTGGGCATTTTCCTTTCTTAAGAATTAAGGTTATATTAGCCACTGACACTGCTGCTGCTGATTGTTTCATTTAAAATTAATCATTAAACATATTTAGTCTATGAAGAAATCAAAAAGTATATTTTATTACCAACCAGGAGCCTATTAATTTAAAAAATAGGATACCATACACCAATGTCAAAATGAATAAAAAAAAAAAAAACCTCAAAATTCAGAATAGACCAAAAATCAAAACCCTAAACCAGGGGTACTCAACTTTGGACTAGAGGTCCACAGTGGGTGGCGGTTTTTATTCCTACCAGTTTCATAATTAGAAGCAATGAAATTTGATATTTAATTACATGTCTTGTTGGAGCTTTCATTCTTCCAAGATTCTTCTTCTTTATCACATTATAGATTTTTCATTTTCTTAGAACATTATCCATATTTTTTATGGACCAGAACAGAATTGTACCTCTTGGTCTTTCCCTTTTCTCTCTTACACAGATTTAAATGGAAGTATATTAGCTGGTGAGGTGGCAGTTACCTTGTCATTTGCACCTCATTGTTAACTGATGGCTGGTTAAGAAAACAGGCAACGATTAAGAACATAAGAAATTTGACAAATGAGAGGAAACGATTCAGTCTATTGAGCCTGTTTATTTAGCTAATACGTAAGCTGTCCCAACTCATCCAGGGGGGTATTTTTCGTACGTGGATTACTCGTTTAGCCGGATGTAATTGTTGACGATTTGGCATGATCCTGGATCTGTCGGTTTTTCAAAACTCTTGCTGGAAGTGTTGTCATAGCAACACATCCTAATCCTCAAACCTGCTCGGAGCAGGTTTGTTTGATGTAAACAAGGATTAGTTCGCACACGTAATCAGTGGCCATGCATGGAATTCATTCAGTCATGACTTCGCCATTCATGAATGAGTGACCAATTGATATTGGTGTGCAAATTATAAGAAGAGAATTTCATATAGAGAGGGGTTTGTGCGATCGGCAAGATCCTTTATTGCAATTCTTTTTGAAAGACACCGCTTTAGCCGAGGGGGAATATTGTACCTCAAAAATTTATTAGGACTTTATATTCGAAGTCAAACTCGGTGAAGTCGGGCTCTCACAACCACACAGACAGTATGCATTGCTTTGAGATTTGTTGCAAGCGGCACTTTTTTTATATACTGTAGGCAATGCAGAAAATCTATCTAAAAGTGCAGTTTGCCAGGCAATTCGTAAAGTCTGTTTGGCTCTGAAAGATTTCCTTCGGGTTTTCATTGTGTTTCCTGGACACCTGCGTGTCCAGACAAAAGAGGCGTTTCATGCCATTGCAGGTAATACACAGGTAAAAACACCCACAGTTCCATGAAGAATCTCAATCAGCCTAACATTCTCATTACCCAGGATTTCCAAATGTGATTGGGACACATGGGACTGATCACAGTGGAGTTTGATCAAACATTATTTGGAAAATGTACCTCTCCTCCTGATGACTAATCAGAAAGTGTCTTCATCAAATATTTGACCTTCGTCAATATCTCGTTGGTCAGACACAGGTTCAAGGGATATGACATTCCCTGCAACTGACCCAACAAAAAAGAGGGCTATATGGAACATACCTATGGCACACATGGAGAACAAATATATGCAGTGACCATCCTTTACCTGAAATGAAGTGACCACTGCATCTTGCCACTGGTTCTGAGGAGGAACTTCCCCGTGGAATGCCCTGAGAAACAGGGCGATGGGCATTTTGCTGGAAAGCCAACTCTTCTGCAGGGTTTAGGTCTGGAATGCGTGGACCTCCACCTGTTTTTTGCTTGTCTGCCTTCTTATTAGCTTTAAAATTAATGTTCTTTACATTATATATGATTCTTTATGTCATCAATTCTTTAAATAGTTATATACCAATATTTACCAGTTTGAAGTATATTCTTCTACTTCACGTTAACTTGTTCCCATGTTCTCCTTGTGCTCATGTTTGATCTGGAATTATGACATATTAAATAGTAATTAATCTGACACATAGGAAATGAAACTCTGCTTTCAGTAAGTACAATGCACACGCATTTAATTTGTCGGCCACTTTTTGCCAGCCGTCTTTTTTGGTTTGTGCTGCTTTTGCAGTTTTACCCCTTGAGCATATTAAATCTTGAAATTCTTCATGTTCTTCGAATGAAAGGTCTTGCTCTGCTTGTGTGAAAAAAAAAAATGCGCCCGTTCTTTCGTCATTTTGTCACAGCCTATCAAAGACTTGCTGATCATGTTTTCTAGACTCAATATATATGGGCTTTTCAATCAGCGCGGGCACGCGCATTCATCTCGGATGATTAGATCCAGCTAGACTAATCTACTACACGGCTGCATTTGAAAAACCGACTTATCCCGGATGAGTTTCATCGGCATTAACTCATCCAAGATGAGGCATCTGATCTCGGATGATTTAAACGACGTACGGAAAATACCCCCCAGGTCTTTCTTAAAGGTTGTCAAGATTTGTTCTGCAATTACACACCTTAGTAATTTGTTCCAGAGTCCTACATGTCTTTGTGTGAAGAAGTGTTTATTGGCTTCAGTTTTAAATGCACTTTTCCTTAATTTCCATTGATGTCATTCAGTATGTGATTCACCCTTAAACCGAAAGAATGTTGCTGGATCTACTTTAGCAGTGCCTTTGAGGATTTAAAATACCTGGATTAGGTCCATACGTAGTCTCCTCTGTATGATCTTAAACAGGTTTAATTCTCTCTGTCTGTAAGAGTAGAACATGCCCTTAAGTCCCGGGATGCACTTAGATGCTCTCCTCTGTACAGCTTCAAGTTCTGCCATGTCTTTCTTGTAAAGTGGTGACCAGAACTGCACACAATACTCCAAATATGGTCTTACTGGTGCATTATAAAGTCTGAGCATAACGTTCCTTGACTTAAATTCAACAGCTTTTATGATATAACCTAACATTTGCTGTTTTAATTGCTTCTGTTTACCGTTTAGTCAATGAAACTGTTACGTCAACATATACTGTACCCCTAAATCCTTTTCAGAGGTTGCTTTCCTGTATGACAATGTCTTCCACCTTGTATTTATAATTTGTTTCTTTTGCCTACATGTAACATTTTGCATTTTTCTACATTTAACTGCAATGTGATTAATGTAAGTTAAAAAAGCAATGTGACTAATATAAATCAGAAAAAGTAATAGTCCAAGGTCAGAACCCTGAGGGACTCCTCTGATAACCTGGCTCCATGTAGTGCCCTCTTATCTGTACTCTTTGTCTCCTGCCAGTTTACCAACTATAGATCCAGTTTTGTAGGTTACTGCTGATGCCTACAGCTTCTAGTTTCAGAATGAATCTTTGGTATAGGACTGTATCAAAAGCCTATTTAAAGTCTTGGTAAATTATGTCATATGCTTTGTTTTTGTCAACTATTCCGGTTGCTTCTTTAAAAAAAATCTAAAAGATTGGTTTGGCAAGAACTTCCTGTCATAAACCCATGATGGCTTCTGTTAAGAATATTATTTTCATTTAGGTTATTTTCTAATCTATTTCTTATTATAGTTTCCATAATTTTGCAGGGCACAGAAATAAGAACAATTTGTCTATACTAGGATCCATTTTGTCTCCCTTCTTGAAGATTGGAGTCACATTTGCAAATTTCCAGTCCTTTGGTACTTCTCTTTTCTGAAGTGACTGCTGAAATATGCCTAATAAGGGTTTATAGATGACGCCATTCATTTCTTTCAGTACAATTGGTAAGATCCCATTAGGCCCAGGGGTTTTATTAGTCTTTTATTGAGGGCTTGAAGCACATCTAACTCTTCTGTTTTAAAATCTATGAAATCAGAGTTTGTTTTTACTTCTGCATGAGGCATTCCACTTATTTTTTTCCTTTATAAATACTTGAGTGAAATATTTCTTTAGTTCATTTGCTATTTCCTTCTCATTTTGAATGACTTCTCCATTCGTGTCCCTAAGGTTTCTTAAATTCTCTTTTATTGTCTTTTTACTGGTGTAGTAGTGAAAAAATTGCTTGCTGTTTGTTTTGGTTTCTCTAACAATTTTAATTTTGGTTTCTCATTTGACGTTTTAAATGCTTTTTTTGATCTCTTGCTGTAGTTTCTGTTATTCCTCTATGCCAGAATTATCTGCCTTTTTTAATTTTCTTGTACAATGATCTTTTCGGTTTTACTTTTTAAATAATGCTTCTATTTATTCGTTTTGGACAATTCTTTAATCGTTTTTATTTTATCACTTTTTGGAATAAACAAGTTTAAAGCCTGGATCAGAAGATCTCTTAAGTGACACCAACTGTCATTGATATTTGCAGTTTTTGCTTTCCCATTTGATGTTTTGTAGATAATTCCTCATCCCCAATAGGTCTGCTTTCCTCAAGTTAAAAGTCTTCATTTGGTGTACATTTTTGTGTTTACAAAGATTATCTCAAATTTTACCATGTTGTGATCACTTTTGCTTAAAGTATCAGTAACTTCTGTTCTTGTTACTCTGTCTTTATTGTTTGAAAAGATGAGATCTAGACAGGTGTCACCAGGTTTTGGGCTTGAGACAAACTGGATGAAAAATCAGTCATTTGCCAACTGCATTATTAAACCCTCAATAAAACTGTATAAAACTAAAATAGGCAATTATGAGTTTTGAATTGTAACCAGCAAGTTAACTAAAATTAAACTCAATATTGCTTTATTAGTAAATAAACAGGTCCTAATTAAGAAGCTAGTTTAAGTGAAAACCTGCAGCCACTCTGGACCTCCAGGACTGGAGTTGAATACCTCAGCCCTAAACCCGGTCTCATAGCCTTTTGTGATATGAACTAGTCTTGATCATTTTAAATTAGAAAGCTTGGACAAAGTCTTTAAGCATGTCATCATCTTATGTAATGGGGGTACAATCCTGTAGCAATTCATACCCATTTGATGGCTTGAAGTATGCCCATGTGTCCAGCAATAGGGAAACAAAATGGTGGCACCTATAAGAAAACGGCACGCAAGATGACGTGGATGTTAATAAAATGGTTAACAAAATGGAGATGTGGTTAAGTCACAAACAAGAAGAAAAATGCAAATAACTATGAAAGCACTAATAAAATTACTTTCAAAATCCAGGACAGATGACTCATGCTGCCTTAACATGAGTTCTTAACAATATACCTGGGAGACTGAAATTGTTTAAAACAATGATCCTTTAATTTTGAAGCTCCAGCAGACAGTTCTGAGTTGTACAAATCTGAAAAAAAAAGTTTAGTTTTATGTAATAAAGATGCAGGCACCCTTAAAATTAACAACAGAATCAGTGTTCTGTAGAGTTTGCCCTTCTTTTAGTGTTTATGGACCATGACAGGGGAAACAAAAGATATTTTATTGCAAATAAGTAGAACTAAATGCCAGATTCATTTCTGATCAGGGTAGTTTGTTGTCATTTTGTGAAGCCATGGTATACAAAAATATGCAAATTAAACACCATAAGCTATAACCTATCACAAACCCTTTGCTTACTAAAATCTGTAGAAACACAGGTGAGTGTATTTTCAGTAAGAAAGTAAACAAAACTAGTGGAGTACAAAGAGAAACCAGTTATAATAGAAACATGAATAGGAAACAAAGCATTATTAAAAGAAAGAAAAAAAATCTTTTTCCTGATATTCCTTGGCTTACTACTTGGCATATTACTCAGAAAACTGTAGCAATTAGACTTCATAAAACATTTCAAAGATCACCATTTAAGAAAGTCAAGGCAAAGGCTATATGTAGCAGTAGAACTAAAACCTTTTCTTGATAAGATATAATATCTTGTGCAAAGATAAACCACCTCAATGAAAGGACAAATGTCTGTGTGTCCATCCTGTTGCCATGTCAATGTTATTCAACAGATGGCACATCACAAACATTAGCACTGGTTTTATGAGTCTCACACCAAATGGCGTATAACAGAAGCACCATTTGATGGAATGGTAAATGACTACTTACATTATGAAATACATTCCAATAGACGGTGCGCTGCAAATGTTAAAGCTGACATGTATGTTAATTACCGAGATTTCAACCACTCTTAGACTGATAGCACAGCTATTTACTCATAAAAACCAATAAGCTCAGGTATTCTTCTACATTGCCAACCTGTTCAAATTTTTGTTGTCTAATAAATCTCACTTCCCTTTCTAAGTTTGATGTCAAAAGGAAATGTAAGAAAGAACAGTGGGCAACAAATCTCTGTCAATGTATTTGTATTTTGGCTTTTAATATACTCTTTCTAAGCAATAATGAGCACGGATTCCAAAATTGTATGTTCTTCTTGATTTTGTACCTCTTGCTAGTGCCATCAACTAAGGTCATGGTAAAGGCCTTGGAAGTATCCCATAAAAAATGGTTTGTCAGTGAAAGGAATAGTAATAGACAAAAAGGCTTGAATTCTGAAGGGAAAAAAAGAGATTACGTTCTGGGAAAGATCAAATCTCAAATGTTTAGAATGTAATGAGGAGTTCTGAAATTTTATAGTGAGATATTCCATTGCATAGTCTGAAATAATACAGTTATACTTTCAAATGAAAGAACTTGAGATCACCATCTGTAACACTGTTTTTATGACAATAAATAATCAATCTTGTGTGACATTTATGAGGATAAAAGAAGAAGCTTTATTCTTTGTCTGCAGGGTGTAAAGCTCTCCATGCATCTGTATAACCTACTTTGCTACATGCAGTTCAAAAAGATCTTACTTGCAGTGTCAGAGTCAGTTTGCCTAGAAGAAATCTATCCATTAGTGGAGTTAATTGACAATTGAAGTCCCCTCTAACTAATTTATTTTTTACTGAGAAGTCAGGTGCAGAATGACTGGGGAGACACTATACTTTCATAATAGCAATTTCTTCCCTTGTTAAAGCCTGTTTAATGATCAAATAATGAAAATGTCCAACTGTAATGCAGTTCAATATTTTAATAAGTACATTTTTTCTTACTAAAATAGCTACTCCTCTGCTCTTAGAGGTGAAAGAAGAAAAAAGCACCTCTCCAATCCCACACTGATGGAGGCTTGTGAAATTCTCTGCCATTCATATATTCATTGTTAATGCAATAATATTAGTCTTATCTTTTTTCAAAAATGAGAAATTGCATTTCTGTTAAATTTTGTTTGGGTTCCTCTAATGTTCCAAGTATCTAGTTTTAATGCTTTACTGGCCATAATATGATTTGTGCAAAATAAAGTTTGAATTTTCCTAAACATTAAAATAGAATGTGACAAAATATTGCATTTGGACACCAAACTATACAAAAAATAGGAGTAAGAACTATTGAAACAACAACAGAAACACAATGTATTGCTTGCCCTACCGCATAAGTAAATAATAGGAATTTCCTGTTCTTTGCAGTTACCTCCTGCACCATTGTTCCTTAAATAAAAAAATATGAACTTGAGGAGAATCCAACATGGTTTTTGTTTCGAAAGAACATGTGCACAGAGTGCTTATTGAAATTTATATTTGAGCAAAACCAACAAATAAAAAAAAAGATAAAATATAGTATTAATTCCAGGGATTTAAAAAAATAAGGAACCAATGTATATTTTGCTTTTAACACCAGTTTTGCATTTAATAACTCCTAAATGCAGACCTGTGGTTTAGAAATTATATGACAGTTCTTTGGATCAGTTCAGACTAATGAACTTAACAGGGCAGTCAAACACCTCGGTTGCTCCATTATATGTGACCTTCAGAGGGAGGATAGAGCTGAAAGCACTGTGTTGATTGCCCATAGGCAAGTCTTTAATTTGTCAAATCCTTTGCGCTTACACTGTTTTTCTGGGTGGCAAATCTTGAACAATCATCACTTTTGATTTTGAGTCTTCATACTGTAAGAATTTTCTGTCAGCTCAGCTCTTGCGGCCATCACAATTTTCTGTCCTGTTACTGATAAAGGGAATGAGACAGACTATAGGAGTCAGATGGAGAACTTTGTTTCTTGGTGTGAAGACAATTGTCTGCATCTTAACATCAGCAAAACCAAGGAACTAGTTATTGACTTTTGCTGCACCAAAGAGCCTCTGTGTCTGGTCACTATTGAAATAGTGAATATAGAGGTGGTCCACTCCTACAAGTAATGGAGGGTCCATATTAATGACAGGTTGGACTGGCCTCTGAACACAGAGGAACTATATAAGAAAGGGCAGAGCAGGCACTTTTTCCTTAGGAGAAGGAACATCCTCCACATCTTCTGCAACTCTGTGATGGCCAGTGCACTTTTCTATGCTGTGATGTGCTGGGCTGGTAACATTACTTCAAGAGGGGGCCACCAAATCAACAAGCTAACTAAAAGGGCAAGCTCAGTTAAAGGATGTGCACTCTAGACCCCCTGGAGTTAGCAGCAAAGGAGAGAATTTAAACTAAACTGAGAGCCATTATGAACAAAGCTACACATCCTCTCTGACACACTAACACGGAGGACTTTCAGTCAAGGAATTATTCAACAGAAGTGTGTCAAGAAACACTACTGGGGCTCATTTATGCCAAAAGCAATGCACCTGCATAACAACTCACTGGGACTGGGACTGCCAAGTCGGAACTTTTCTTTCTTCTGAATTTTCTTGCTTTATAGTCATTCAGTGTGTTCAGACCAAAGTGCGTGTGTGTGTATATTTATGTATTTACTTACTTACCTATCTATCTATCTATCTTTTTATGTCTTTATTTATTTAAAGACTTTCTGTAAAAAGCCAAACTTCCTCCTGGGGACAAATAAAGTTATATTTATTTTGTTATTTAGTCTAGTAACTATTAGATGCAGTTAGTGGGCTGGGACTGGTGCTCATTCGAACAACCTCATTTAGTTTTGATGTTTAAAAATGCATTTCTCAAAAGAATCTGATTGGATGTGGCACCAACTGTACACATTCTCTGGGAGGGTATTGCTAATTTGTATAGTTCATATAATATTTTTCTTCTTCTGTTTTGTAAATCATGGATATGATCTGCTGTTTCTTGCATTTGCTTTCCCAATATTTCTATACAAAAACCAACTGAACCAGGACACAATTGTTTCATTTGCTACTGAAATCTACTTCTTTGAGACTTTCCAATTTCTCTGCATGTACTTGAAGTGCATATAAAAATGGGTGAGCTTTTTTTTTTACCGGTTATTTCATAAACATTTTAAAATACAGGATCCAGAATGCTGCTATTGCTAGTATTTCTAAAATTGTTGCCTGTACTGCTGGCTGAGTAGAACCTCAGAAGAATCAGATTTTGCTGTTTTTTCACATTTTTTGTAGCATCTAATTGGGCCTTTTTAAATTATTCATTCAGGCACATATAAGTGCACTTCACAAAAAAGAAGAAACAAAAAGGAAAGAAAATTTTCACAGAGTATTGTGGATAGATACTTATAAAAATGGTGGTTTTGTGAAGCTCAGCAGTAACCATCAGTTTCTCTAATCTGCCATCTTAGACCTCTTCTTCTTCAGCAGACGCTATTTGATGTCATGCTTTTTATTGTCTCTCAATGAGCCTTGTGCAGTTTTTAATATCTCTTGGCAAATTACCATGAATATACATAAATCTCTGTTTGGCATCTAAATCAAACTTGTTGGTTTTTGAAAGTGAATCTGTGATAGCCAGCTTTCTCAGCTGAGTGAAACAATTTTAATATCAGCATGTTAAATGAGTATTGAGTGACGGCATACTGGGTAGCATTGCTGCTCCACAGTGCTTGGACCCAAGTTTGTTTCTCAGCTGTGCTTCTATTGATCTTCTACATGGTCTCCTATTTCTGTGTACAGTACTGATACATTGATTATAATAAAGAAGAATTTTTAAATTTTTACTGTCCAGAAAGGGCTTCTGGGAAAAGAAAATTCAGAAAATAAAAAACTGTCTAGATGGATGAATATTTTACTCTGATAGCACATATTTATATAAAATATACACTTTCGTATTTTTCCTTTCACAAAGACAATGGTAGAGTGCCCTGTATTTCGGTATCAGCTTGTGTCACCTAGGTTTTATTGCACTGATAGCTCCTTTGTTAAGTATGCATTAATTATTATTTACTAGTAAAATGCCCATGAAAAATGTTGTCCAAAACAAAATACAATAAAAGGTAAATTTCTTGTTTTTTTTTTAATTTGAACAAGTTTAGTAATATGGACACAGATGCTCTTATTTCTGATTCTTGTGGGAGCCACCATTGCTGACCGGCTACTTGTGACCCTCCTGAAGCAAAGTCTTAGAGTGTCTGACTAGCACAGCATTATTTGATCATTTTAAAAATTATCATCTTTTATTATTGGTTCGATTTAGCTGGCACATTGTTTTCATTGACTGAGCTTTGGACTTTCAGTATTATGACTTTAAAACTTTTCCTTTATAATCTTTAGGGAAATCCTTTAATTTTCACTTGTCAATAGCACCTTCTTTCTGCACAGAATTATTGAGACTGAAAAGTAGCACATTCACCTCACCCTAAAGTCATAAACTGAGACTCAGTTTCACAATTTACTCCTACTTCATATTTAACATATTTTACTGATTTAAAAATTACATCACATGACTATATAAAATATAAATAAGTAATCAGAAAGGCATACTATATTATATTTATTCAAAACACATTTCATGCTGTCTTTCCCGTACCTACCCAGACAGCCAAAAAAAAGAAAGAAAATTTTAAATTATACTGAAATTATACTGAAGTCAGCAACAACTTGGCACACCTAACTATTTGAGGACAAGATTATTAAACACCCATTCCTTGTAAAGAACGTCTATTTTATTATTATTTTTTTTTATTTTTCAGTAAAACAAGAAATCCTTTCCTATTGTTTTATGGTAACTGGGATTAGGATTGCCAGCTATTAAACTGAACATATGGCCGGTTGATAAGGTCTTGTCTTACTCTTTCCATCAGGTCACTACAATTAAATTTGAATAAATCTTGTGTTTCAAGCAGGATGAAAAGATGAAAAATCGAGAAATTGAATTTTATGCATGTTAAATAAATCTTCCTTACCTGGCAATGGCACAGACGTTCTGAGCCACAGAATTAAAAAGGGTTTCATTTTCATACAGTATCAACCTGTGTTTGAGCTACAGAGCTGATCTAAGGCAAAGCCACACTAAACACTCAGCACAGGCATATCACAGGCCATTTATCAAAAGAACACAAACCCTTCAGAGAAGCTTAATCATTTGAAGCAAATGTGGCAACAATGTAAAAACAGATCAGCTTTCAGATCAGTTTTCATGTATAATGAAGCACCAATTAAATACAGTGTGTGTCTTTTTATTAGTCAACATTGCTTTCTCCTTAGAAAATACAAAATATCAATCAATGAATTCACAAATAACATGTCTTTTTGTAGAATGTGTAAGGCAGCTATATGTGTTGATTTCAATTGAGCCTCATTTATATAAATATTGTTAGAATTAGCAAGAAGCAAGGCTGAAATGCAAGTCATATTTTAATTTAAGGTTATTTAATAATGTAATTCAGAGTTTACAATTGGTTTAGAGTATCACACTAAAAATCAAGCAAGTACACAATCGAATTTACACACAATGTCTTGCTCTAAAGGGAATTATATCATTTTTATCAGATCATACTCTGAGTGTCTCTCAGGAGCATCCACATTCAGTAAACAACAGACAACTATTACTGTTTGAGATGAGATATATCAGAAAATATGGCATGTAGATCCCATCAGTCAGTGTAAGATGAGGTAATAGAAGGTAATATTTGTTAGCAATTTTGTAGCAAACCAGGTCAGACACTGATCTGAAGTTATTTATTAAAATCTGCAGTGTTCCCTCACTGAATTGTACAGTATAACAATTTTTTGCAGTTTTTCTGCTAATACTCACCTTATGCACTTTGTTCTTCTGTTTGATTTGTTCCATTCATCTTTTTAAATATTCATATTTCTGGATGTGTCCTGGGTATGACATTAAACTGCATCAGGCTCTGCAAGCGGTCCTCCAACGTACAGGGAAATCATAAGGGTTGGTGGCAGGATTGACACTCCAGCCACCGTAAAAAAACTTCACACAGCTCTGAGACAACATACAGGGCTCCTTTCTGTTCTTTGTGGGAGTAGCTCTGCTGCAAGCAACCATAGGAAGGCTGCTTGCATTATGAAGGGGATGGGGGAAGCCCTTGGGAGCTTCATCCCTGGAAGAGTCAAAACTGTCGGAGAGCCAATGGGGACTGGAACTGCTGTGGTGCTGAGGAGTCGCCAGTTACATGGCAAGACTTGAGACCCAATTTGAGGCGGCCCATCTGGGTGGGTGCACAGATCATCTTGTCTCTCCAGCATGATGATCATCTTCCTCTGCTGTCGGAGGAGCTCTCCATTTCAGTTGTGGAACTCACTGAGGTATGCAGACCTGGGACTGGCCAGATCTCTGTAGGTGGGTATACCTTTTATTGGTCTGGTCTCTCTGATGGCTTTTATACTCAGGGAGTAGCTGTTCCTGTGGCAGATTGGCTGCTTCCTATAGTGTCTGGATTCACTCCTTTCAACGAGCGTATTATGAGACTCAGATTAAGGCACTTTCTGGTTGTCTGTTGTCTCAGTGTATGCTCCAACTGCGGTGAGTGATGTCTCGAAGAGAGAGACATTTTATTTGCATCTTCCCTTGGTGGTTGATGGGTGCCTGCAAGGTGACACTCGTCTGGTCATGGGTGATTTCATTGCAACTGCTGGCACTGACAGGGCTGGTTATGAGGATTGTGTCAGTCCCCATGGATCTGGCGATTGTGTTAAAGTGGCTCTATATTCCTTTACTTTGCAAAAGGCCAGGGGCTGTGGATTACTGGATCTGGGTTCCAGCAGCCTGAACCGCACCATTGGACTTGGTACTACAATACTGGTGGTGCGGTGAAGAAGATCGATCACATCCTCATGGGCAGACGCTGGAGGCTCTTACAAAACTGCAGGGTCTACAGAAGTGCCCAGTTTGTGAATTCTGACCACAGTTGTTGCTACTCTGAAGATCCAACTTAGATCAAGTAGGCTACCACCTACTAGGAAAATGAGGCTGGACCTGGCCAGACTCCAACATCAGGCTGTTTCTAATGAGTTTGCACGCTGTCTGTGTGAGGAATTTACAGACTTGGGTGTGACTACTGATCCTAATGTGATATTGGAGACCTTCCATGACAAGACTCTGAAGATTGCTCAGAGTTGTGTTGGTGTTACCAGTGTTCCCAGAAGGAGGTGTTTCATCTCGCAGGACACCCTGGATATCATCGAGAGGAGTTGCAGTGCATGGCTTGATGGCAACTCTGGCTTGTACCAGGAACTGAGAAGGATGGCTGCAAGGGCTCTGAGGGCAGATAAGGAGTTCTTTGTTAGAGGAATCTGTGACCAAGTGACACACCATCTATGGTCTAGTGACATACGTCCTGCTTACAGAGGAATCCAAGCATTTTACACATCCGACTAGGAGAGTTGCAGTCAGGGTGGCTGAAGGAACGGTCCTTACAGATGATACTGCAGTTGTGTTCTGCTTGGCTGGCTACTTTGAGCAAGTGTTTAAGCTGATCTTCTGGATACAACTTTGGATATTTCTAGGTCCATGGTTCTTGAGGCCGATCCTCCAATTAGCTGTGAACCACCAAATCTCAGGTGGTGAACCTGCTGAGGTTAGGGGAGGCTAAAGAAATCTGTGGTATCCAGGGTGAACTAATCCAGGCTGGTGGTAATGCTCTCCTCCTGGCATTGCAAACAATCTTTGTTTCCATTTTGGAGAAGGGCGTCATCCCAGCTGACTGGAAAACAGAACTTGTCATCCCTATCTGGAAAGGGTAGGGTGGTCGCCTGGATTGTGGCAACTACAGAGGGATAAGGTCATCCTCAATAGGATCTATGATCACTTTGTTCACCTACCAGCGACAGGAGCAGTCTGGTTTTATTTCTAAGAAGTCCACCATTGACCACATCCTGGCAATGAGGGTTATCATGGAACACAAACATGAATATCAGAAGATTTTCTTTGGAGCCTTTGTCAATTTTCGTAAAGTGTTTGACAAGCTGCCCTGTGGGACATCCTGAGACTTATTGGTATCCCATCAAAGGTGTTGGATATTATGGCTGGCCTGTACACTAGTACTGTGAGTGCTGTGCAGAGTACAGGCAGAACCTCTGTGTTTTTCCCAGTTGATTCTGGGATTCATCAGGCTTGTGTTCTTGCTCTTACTCTGTTCAGCGCTTGAATGGACTGGGTATTGGGCATGGTCATGGGGTCCAGCAGCAGTGGGGCATCTGTTTGTGAAGAAAGATTCAATAATCTTGACTTTGCAGAGGATGGTATAATCTTTGCAGAGTCAATGGAGGCTCTGATTAGGGCTCTTGAGAGACTGAGCAAGGATACTGATTGTCTGGGCTTACAAATGTCCTGGATAAAAACCAAGATCCAGGCCTTTAATGACCTCTTGGGCATGGCCATCAGCAGTGTGTCTGTCTGCAGAGAGAGAGTGGCGACCTTGTCGAAAGGTTTCCTTACTTCTGCTGCGACATTCATGTCTTTGGTGACTCTTCCTATGTAATCAGTAGATGGATTGGGAGAGCAAAGAGGGTCATGTCGTTGGAAAGGTGTGTATGATGCTCCCAATATCTTTGCAAAAGTGCAAAGGTCCAAGTCTTTAGAGTCCTGGTGATTCCTGTTTTGCTATATGGTTGCAGGACGTGGACTCTATCCAGTAACCTGAGATGAAGACTGGACTTCTTCAGTACTGTGTCTCTTCGGAGACTCCTTAGGTACCGCTGGTTTGACTTTGTGTCGAATGAGCGGTTGCTCATGGAGTCCCAAATGAGGCACTTTACCTGCATTGTGAGGAAGCATCAGTTACAGCACTATGGCCATGTGGCATGATTCCCAGAGGGTGATCTGGCTCACAGGATCCTCATTGTTGAGGACCCGAGTAGCTGGACCATGCCAAGGGGATGCCTTCGTAATATCTTGATATGGCATATAGATGGTGGGTATAGATCTGACGATGTATGTGCCCAAAAAAAGAAGTCTGACTGCATTCTTGTACCATTGTTCGCGTACTAAAGTGTCAGCATGGCACTGCCAGATCTAAACACTAGCATGGAGAGTTGCTTGCGTACCAACATGTCTATAGCTGCAGGTGGAATCTGCCGTCACACTTTTCGTAACTGATATTTTCCTGAATAAGGAATGGCATTGCAAATGGCTTTTTATTATCTATAAAGTCTAAACTGAAACCAGAAGGCTTTTGGACTCTGTGGGATTTCCAGGCTTAAGATATTATTGGTTTTGGATTTTATTCAACGACAGAAGTTGGCAACATTATTGCTTGTTACTTTGTGGACATTCTGATCATTTACCATTTCCATCAAGGTTCTTCAATCATACAACACAATTCAAAAGAAAAAAATATTGTGTTTAAAAACCTTTGTTTTTTACTACTATGAACAAACTAATTTAATAATTTTAAGTTAAGTTGCAGATTTCTAGCATTATTCATATTTATTGAGAAACATATTGTACAAGTGTCATAGAAATCTGAGGTATAAGATTGCAGTTAAGTAATCTTAAATAATATCTATTATTTTGTAGATATTAAATATAAGTGAGTTGAAACAGGCTGTCTTGGCACCATCAGCTAAATTTATCTGCCACAAGAAGTTTTGTCTGTAACAGAGCCAGCGTGAGACTTTATTTCTGCCACCTCTTTACCTTCTGTATTCAGGCTTCTCTGATTCATTCATCTTTCAAGTCACATTACTTTGAGAGAAACTTTTGCAGCCTTGAAATTCTTTACCAAAAATTAAATGGAATCTGCAACTTTGAAGATCCAGTGTAAAAAATGTTGTTAGTACACCTAGATGAGCCTCTATCCAATGGTGTTCACTTTCTTTTTAAGAAATTCAACTATGGTGGTTATAATTTCATAAAGCATTGGTAGCCATAGAAAACTTCCTAATAAAGTGTATTGATAAAGAGGCACCTTAAAATTTACCTGGCAAGGCAGTACTGTTGACTAGCTTCAATTCCACCAGTTTCTGTTTCATTCACTTCTTTTGCATGATTTGTGTCCTTTAGGGTTGTTTCAGATCATCTACACAAGATGTTTGTCTTCTGTTGTTATAGACGGGATTTTTTGTATTTACACAATACGCACCAATCTGTCAGGGACCTTTCCTCTCTTGATTAATAATGCACTTGATTTTGTAGGCAAAAACTCACCTACGTCTTAGATGTATTCAGTGTCCTTAAATCTATATTCACTTGTGCAGTAGTTGCTCTTGTTAGGTAATTGTTGAAGGTTCTGGTTGAAGGTACTGTGATGCTGTGAGTTCATGCAAATAGTGCAAAAATAACTTTCTTTAAATTATTCACAAGACTAGTCTTCCTGTGAGCATTCAAAGTGATCTCTTCTTAATTTCACAGCTAAAATAACACAAATTTAGCCGGGACATGCTTCCTATCCAGTTATAGCAAAATGTGTGATAAAGTTGTAATTAAAAATATATCATTATTTACAAAAAAGAGCCTTTTTAGTTTATTGATTGACCGATATATATTATGTCCATCTAGGCTTCTCCTTAATTTATGAGAAAAAAATGGGACTTGATTGTTATATTTTAAAATGTTTGGTGCTTTATTTTTGATTTTGTTAACTGTAATAAAAATGGCCCTGAAAATACTGACCAAATATTATAAGGTTGTATTGATTAAAATTCGAAATATGCTTTCAAAGCTTGGATTCTTAAACTTCATCTTTTTTCTTACAGATACAATAATGTTTTAGTGATTTCATTCAGCTTTGTCCCTGTTACTTTATACTAGGAAGGAAATTGAATTCCTTATCATATACGTGTACAGTAAAAGTTACTTTCAAAAATTATCTCTTCAGCAAGATCTAGGAGAGTGTCACGGGCTACATTCATTTCATTAGTAGTGTAAGGAAGAAACCCATATTTCTAGCTGGACATATAGTGTGGATTGGCTATATATTAAAGGGATGCTGCTTGGATAAAATGGGTAAATAAATAATAATAATATAAATAATGATGATGATAGTAGAACCAAAATTAGAATAATTAGAATAATAAACCAAATTAGTAAAACTTAGTAATGAATTATCCATTTTTTTCTGAAAGCAGTTAAGAATACTAATGGTCATCCTCTATTGAACTTGTAATAACTTCCAAAAAGCTTTGAAATTCCAAAGAGATTCAATGTGTAATGTTAAAAAATTTACATGACATGTATACCACAAAATTGTAAACACTTTTCAAAAATCATAAACAAAATGTGAAGTTCATTTCAAAAGTTATTACATTTCTGATCAAGTTGCAGTGTCAACTTATGATACACATAGTGGTTAAGTTTGAAAAGTATTCAGGTGCATGGAAAGCACATTCTAAAATTGCACACCATTGTTGATTTTATTGTAACTAATAATGTCCCTCATATGAATTCTATTTTGCTTCAGGCATATTTAATCAAGCTTTTATATGGTTATTTCTTTATAATCTGGCACACAATTATTTGATCTAATTTTGGTTGCTTCTGTATTTTAAATGTATTCTTGGAAAGCTTATATATTTTTTAACTATTCACTCAATTACTACAGAATATTTCTAAATATTTACTATGATCTGTGCATCCTCATAACAACAAAAGATTTGAATCATACATAAATGCTGCGGTCTTCATAGGTTAATGTAAATCGGCTGTTTTTGATCCAGGCATTGTTTGGGTACAGTCTGCATATTCTTCATGTTTCCACACTGATTTTTTTAGGTAGTCTGCTCTCCTGCAACATCCTAAAGACATGCCTGCTTTTAATTGACCGCGACTTACTTAGAAAGTATGGTTGTGTGCTGAAGTGTGTCTGTGTGATGAACATATGCCTGATGCCCACCAAAGGAGCTTATGACCCTCTGTATGTCTGTATTGGTATACGGAAAACTGGAAAAAAAAACTGGAAAAAATGAATGATTGATGAAAGAATAGATGAATGAATGAGTTCACCCAATGTTAGTCTAGCACACTGTCTGTCCAGGATGTGTTCCAGTCTTGCAACTTTCACTTCTGAGTTAAATGCAGTTCTATTCTAAATCAAACAGTTTTCAAAAATTACATAATGGTCATGTTCATTATTTCAACATTTACATAAACTTTAGAAAAACATGGTACCTAAATCACTGTTTGATGTCTTTAAGGAGGCCACAGCAGAACATTGTTTATTTAAGGAGCTAAAATACTGTAACTCATTTATTTAATGATCACACTGCATATATTGTTGTGTTAATTTTTTTAGTCTATGTCATCAGTCAAAAAAAAACAAGAAAAAAAGAAATAATGAACTGACCTTAAGCTTCTGCCTTTTAAACCTCTGGAGACAAGGCACTACTCTGCTGTTACCAAGGTTACAGTACAACCATATTATGATCTCTACATTTACTTTCAAGTGTGAATCTGTGGACTACATTGTTTTATTAATTTAGCAATCTAGCTACTCAGACAGGTTGCTGGGGTTGGGAAGGAACTGTCGGAAAAGAAGGAGCAGAAAAAATTGCCAAGATGGGGCACAAAGCTGCTCTGTGAAAAAAGAACTCAAGCTGGTGACAGGAACGCATTCCAAGTGCCAATGTGGGAACACAACCATAAACAGGGCAGCATGCCCAGTTGGTGCACTGGGTGATTTGGAAGGACCATGGGCAAGGTTACCAGTACAAATAAAAGAGTTCCTGCATGGGTGGAATCTTGCAGTGTTCTACAGGGTGCTGTAAGTCAGGGACCCAGTAGTTGCTCTTTTTAATGATAAGATAAAGAGAGATAAGAGGTAATGTATTTAGAAATCTGGGAGAATTTCCCTACACACTAGAAGTAGATAGATAGATAGATAGATAGATAGATAGATAGATAGATAGATAGATAGATAGATAGATAGATAGATAGATAGATAGATAGATAGATAGATAGATAGATAGATACTTTATTAATCCCAAGGGGAAATTCACACATATTGTATCTGTGAAGCTCTGTCACAAATACATATCATGTTGTGATGAGCAGGTGAAGTAAGGGCCAGTAAAGATACTTGACCTTATAAAAAGGTAGTAGTGCTCAGGAACACAAAGTTTCTCTAATGGAGAACACACTCTGGTTGTAGTTCTGCAGATTACCTTGGAAATAGTCCCAGTCTGGGATATAAAGCTGGCTCAGTATTAAGGCCAATCAGGTTTGCAGTTGGAGGAAAAAGCAAAGAGTGGAACTGAAAGGCAAACCTCTGCTATACTTTGTTGATAGGGGCAAATCCCACTTAACAACCATAGCGGATAAACTCAGGTTCAACACCTGTGCAGTAAAACCCAAAAAGACACAAAGGCTTTGATTTCTGTTTGTTTATTTTATACTTTAAAGTCCCCCTTCTGTTTTCTGCTCCCTTCTGTTTATTTCTGCAATAATAAACACCCTCTTTGTTTTATTATTTCGATCTCCTTGGCTCCTTCGTGGGTTCATGGATACCCCCTGCTGTTTCATTGCACAATTAAATTGACAGTGATGGTATAATCTTATTGTAATTGCTAGGTTTTTCATGAGATTTCTTTCCCGTGGAAATTAAATCAGCTTTGTAGTTTGTTCTACTGTACTTTAGAGGATGTTACTTAGTTTTGCTATGGTAGTTTTACTCCAGTGATGTATCATGCATTACGTATTTATCTGCTGTCTTTGCTTGGTTAGATTATTTAATTATGCATTTAGTCAGGTGTGAAAGATTTGTCTTCAGTCTTTCAGAATACAGTTTAATGGCATGTAAAATGTAATAAAGAAAGTAAGAATAACACCTTCAATCAATCTTAGTGAAGGGGCATTGGTTCTGTTTTTCACAATTAACTTATGTAAGCTTCTAGTATAGAAGAGGGGTTTAAAGTGGGGGCACCAATGCAGGATCACTGTGTATATGTTGATTAAGCAGCTACCAGATAGCTTAATTGCTTTGAATTAAGATCAAATAATAATAAGACATATATTGCATTCTATGTTTTACTTGCAAAATTGACTGGATAGCTCAGAGTTAAATGACTAAAGGTTATCTTATTTCTTATACTCTTTTCCTAATGAATATACTGTCTTGCTGAGAAATATCAGGAGGTTTACCTTACACAAGGATGCTCAGGATGTCCTTGGTTTATTGAGTGCATAGTTTTTCCAAGGTTGGAAAGTATGAAAATCTGCTTAGGGAAATAGAAAACATGTGGAAATACAAAATATGGGAGTTGCAAAGGAATATTAAAGGAAACTAAAGGAAGTAATGGAAATCGATTCTTTCAGTTATTTTGTTTTCTTTGATTAGTTACATTTTAATGATTATCAGGCTTGCACCATTTCAACACAAGCATCTGTATATTAAATGTTCTTTCCCATAACACATTTTCTTAACAGTTCTTTCAGAAACCTGGCTGTACTTGAATAGAACAAGCAGGAAAAATCTTTTAAAGACATTAGTGTTTAGCAAAACATCTCATTTCACAACTAGGTAGTAGTGCTGTTTCATGGATCCAGTGTCTGGACTGTTTTTGCGCACACCCACTTGTTGTTCATGTGGAGTTTGAAAGTTCTGTCCATATCTACTTGACTTTCCTCTGCAAACTCTTGTTTTCCTATCATGTTTCTAAGGATGTGAGAGTTATGCTAACTGGCAATACTAAAATGGTCTTGTGTGGCTGTGTGTGGGCCCTGTGATAGACTGGTGTTCTGTACAGGACTGTTTCCTGTCTTGAGCTCACTGCTGCCAGTGTCCCCATGACCATTATTTGTACCATGATATTGAACACTGTTCATTTAGACTCTAAATCCCTGACTTCTCAAGAGATATGTAGTAGGCTCTTCCAAAATGTGAAAGTTAAAATCATTTCTGAACACCAGCTAGCAGATCCCAGTACATCATCACTACCTCAGGAGGTTCTTCCATTTCTATCCACCGCATGCTGTATCTGACTGAGACAGTTCCCCAATAAGTAAGGATGAGTTGAAAGTTCAGCATGTTTCTTTATCTAAATGTCCAGAGTGTATGGCCTCCGATCACATACAAATGTTACTGAGTCAATAACTGGCCCCAGGCCCTAGGCACTCTAGTACCAGATGCACTTAAGGGCATTATTGTGTTCAAACATGATGTTTGTTATGAACAGTCCATGATCATCAAAATCTAGTAAAAATCCCCTTTGTCAGATTCATATTAGGCAGGCCTTTCATCTTAATCATGGCACTTCACATAACTCTGTCATTCCCCATGTGAGCATTGAAGTCCCCATTTATTACTTCAGAGTCAGTAGAGTGTACCTTTTCAAGCACTGAATCCAATGTCTGTAAAAATGTTGATCAGTGTGTTCATGCAAAAAATAGTTTTTGCCTTGTAGTTAGTGAGACCACATCACTCAAACTTTTTTTTCGAGCTGATCCTGACAAGGCTACTTAGGTGACCAGTCCACCAAACAATCACTAACAAAATCCACTCCTATTTCTGGCTTCAAAGGTGTACTTGTTCTCTGCAAGGTTCATTGTGATTTTATTTAAAATATTCATGGGGGTCAGTTTGATCTGTGCCCGGCCACTCTCTCTAGACCAGTATGGTGTGGGTAACCTTACCAGGACCTCTAATTTCTAGACAACATAAGGTGTTTTTGCACCTCAGGAACTTTATTTTCAGGGAACAATGAGTTCTTGTATGATGTAACGTGTGGGCCACTTTTGTGTGTTGTGTTCCTACCACACAGCAGGAATTGTATCCTTTATGCAAAATATGTAGCATGCAAAGAAGAGTGATGTGGTGCGAAGAGAGTAGATCCACCCACTTATTGCTTCAATGAAATGTATGGTGCAGTGTTCCACCTTCACCGATAACACTCCGAAGTCCAAACCTCTAACAGATTTTCATGATGGCTTGTGCTTGTGGTCAACCAATCAGCACAATTCATTGCCCAAGCCCCACAAATTCCCCAATACTTCCTGGTTGAAAGAAAAGCACATAGCTTATGAATATGACCTAATAAAATATACCAGGAACTTCAAATGGCCTGAGTTCATGCGGTGGGAAGGCTACAAAATTTCCTGAATTCACAAAATGTTCTTGGCTCCTGAAAAATTTTCCTGTGGTGGAAAAGCGCCTAGTTGCATTGCTAATTGAGACACACATAACCCCCACCACTACCCATATACACATCAACACTACCGATCTTAAGTGAAGAACTGTTATTTTTTTACAATTAACTAATCATCATTTAAAAGTAAAAGAAACTGAGGTACAGCTTTCAGATAATTAGGATTCACAACACAATGGAAATTACTGTTACCTTTGTAGATTAAAATAGGCAAACACTATTTTTTATGTTGTCACGCACGCGCGCTTGGGGAGCCGCAGAACGACTCAGGGAGTAGCGGAAACCCAAAAGCCATAAGGGGTTGGCGGGCAACTAACCACTCTCTCCTTATTTTCCCCAGAAGGAAGGAAACGCCGACACCCTGAGCAAGCTCCCGTTCATCCACTTCCTCATCCTCCTCCTCTCTGATGACATCATGATTACAGGATGCACCTGCAACTCATTACCCACACTCCCTCTGTTTATTCCGGCCCACCCTATAAAGGTTCCCCCATCACACCAGCATGTTGTTCAGTGATACTCTGTTAGTAATACTCTGGACTGTTGTAACGATATTTTGCAAACTGTACAGTATACGGGGCCGGAAAACCCCAAACCTTTCAGTGCTGCATTCTCTTTATTTTTACAATGTATAAACACGAAAAGTCTTGCAAAGTAACATAACTTGTTGTATAAATATACTGTGTATATGAAACACTTTTTTAGACAGCTTATTACTTGATCCCACTTAGCTGACCTAGTGCCCATATGCAACTGATGCTGCTGTAAACTGGGCACTATTGGTGCCTCTAATCTGTTATACTCAATTGTAAAGCCATGCTTTGCATAATATTTAGCAGCATTTCTTTACTGCTACTGGTTCGTCTGAAGACAGTCTGCTAACCTTCAATTAATATTTTACAACTGACACATACCTCACCATGGTTTGCACACAAATCTTACTATTTAGGCATCTTTTTCTTTGATGGACTACATTAACCCTGCACAGCTAAATCTTATTAATATTTGCAATTGGAATAACTCTAACCATTATGTACTTTCCTATTTCTGTTAGGATCTCCTTCTATTGTTTTCAGGCTAATTACTCAGATAACTATGGTTGATGGGACAAATTGTTATATTAATCATTGACACACAGGACCAGCAAATTTCAGCAGCATGAATTCCAATCAATGAAGATTACTAAGAATAGATCTAAAAAAAGATGAAACAACATGAACACTGTGCTGCATATAAAACACTGGTATCCTGTTTGATGCAGAATCCTCTAGAAAGCTCTTTTTCATTAAAGATTGTATAGTCAAGCAGCTCAAAATACTAATATAATAATAGTAATAGTATTACTAATACTAATTAATAATAATTAATAATAATAATAATTAATACTAATTAGTATTACATACTAATAGTAATGTACTCCATATAATTCTAGAAAGCAGGTTACTTTGTGATGACAGCTTTTTTAAAATATTATATGTGACCTATTGTACCTTCCATACCTGTATATATACATCTAACCACGTTTTGTTGTCAATTGGCTTTACATTTAAATAAAATTTGGTGATTGACGGAAAAAAAACCCTATAGTCAGTGCCTTAACGTGACAGAGTGGTTTGCATGATCAATGATCCCAAGTGATGCTATCGAGAATCGTGTACTTCTAATAGGGCAAACCCATGTACAAGGTAAGTAAGACTGACTCAGCCAACACCCCAGCCCTACCAAAAGTCCATCCAATCCAATGTATTGCAGTTTCCTGCTGTCCCTCATCGTTCTTTTCAACACGGCTTGCCATGTGAAGTCCTGGTAGTGGCGGAGTGGTAGCTCTGAGGCTAGGGATCTGCACTGGCAATCGGAAGGTTGCCAGTTTGAATCCTGTAAAATGCCAATAGGGACTCTGCTCTGTTGGGCCCTTGAGCAAGGCCCTTAACCTGCAATTGCTGAGTGCTTTGAGTAGTGAGAAAAGCGTTATATAAATGCAAAGAATTATTAGTAAGTGAAGCAGTGAAATTGTGGCTCTTTGTTTCATCTTTCTATTCCTTCCCTGTGTGCCTTTTTTTAACTTATTAAAGACTACTGACTATTTGTTTTAGTAAAACATCATATGTAATTCCAAGACTTGACATCAATAGTGGTTACTTACCAGTTCATTTGAACCTACTGCAAAAGTTCGGGATACTTGTCTGTTTATTATTATATTATTTTCTCATAAATTAAACTTTTTTTAAAAAAAAAGGATTTTCTTTTGAAGAAATCCATATTTTTTTTAATTGTGTGAGCCTGAGAAAAAGAGTCAAATTCATTCTTGCAAAAAGCAATTGCCCTTACATGCCAATTAGAACAGACTGGGCTAGTTGGCAGTGGTAGGCCCTGGCATTAAAGGGTGTACTTTGGAAGGGTATCATGTAAGAGCACCATCTGAAAGAGAGAGAACATTATCTGTATAGCTTGCATAGGATTCTAGAAATAGGGTAACTTAATGGGGCCACTTAATGGAAAGTTAGGCTTGAGTGAGCTTAGACTTGGGAAGAAAGTTAGACAAAGGTTCACTGGGAAAAGGAAAAGATGCCGAGCTTTGAAAGTGAGATCAGAAAAATGAGTGAGAAAAGAATTGACAAGAAAGAGTACTGAGTGGTACTAGGGATGTAAGTTTATAGGGAAGGAGTTTTTATTTCTTTGTTAAATTTTGTTTTCCCCTTATGATCATCCCTTCTTAATTTATCTTTAGATTATTAACACTGCTGCATAATTTTAGTTTACCTTTCTGTATGTGTGATTTTGTTGATGCATTTAATATACAGAGTAAGATTAATGTTACCAAGTCCTCCCACAGTCCAAAGACATGCCAGTTAGGTGGATTGGCGATTCTAAATTGGCCCTAGTGTGTGCTTGGTGTGTGGGTGTGTTTGTGTGTATCCTGCGGTGAATTGGCACCCTGTCCAGGATTGGTTCCTACCTTGTGCCCTGTGTTGGCTGGGATTGGCTCCAGCAGACCCCCGTGACCCTGTGTTCGGATTCAGCGGGTTGGAAAATGGATGGATGGATGGAAGTCCTTTATACACATTTATTCTATAGGTCCAGAAGAAAATAAAAAAAAAAAAGCTAGGCTTCTTGGGATTCAATTTCTGAGCCCCAAGTGAAATATTACCGAATTTAAATTAACCGTTTACTAGTAAAAGTTGTAGTGCTATTGTAATGGAAGCATTCAGGCCAGTACAATGAAAAGGCCAGGTAGCTGAACACTGATAAATATTTTCTCCCCCAAAACACTAGATAGCAGCCTCCCTGTATTAGGATTCTCACACAGATGTCTACAGGGCATGCTGGGACCTATACTTCCATGGGACAGCCCTGTTGGGTTCTGTGGCATCTGCCAGGGGGAGTGACAGCAGTTGAAAATATCTGAATACCCCTTTGACCAGAGTTAAAGAAACTGTTGCAACCAGTATGGAAACTATTGTCCATAATGAATTTTCTCGAGATGGCCATTAAGAAAATCGAGAAAACCACACAAGCGCTTCTTAGAGAAGTCAAGTAACATTTACAGCTATTGGGGACAGGGTTACTACCTTGTATAGATCGGACTATACAGGTAAGCGATCCTTACCGCGTAAAGGAAAGCAGAGCGAAGGGGCCCTGGATTTACGTTACAGAAACCGAGCAGCTGCAGTTCTGACAGCTGAGCACAGTCTAATGGTTGGTTTTCCAGTGCTTGGGTGTCTACTTAGATTATGGAGTTCAAGACTGACAGAAGGAAGGGAGTTCAGAGTAAAAAGGGTCAGGATACAAAAAAATTGTGGACAGCACCTCTAAAAACAGAGAAACAAGGGTTAAAGACAGTAAGGGCTCTGTCTCTTATTCATAGACCATACCACAGAATGAATTGGGGAATCATGCTAAAAATTTATGTTCTCCTATTTAATGTCAGTAAATGTTTTAATGTCAGTAAATGTAAAGTATTACACATAAGAAGTAAAAATATTAGGTTTAAATACACAATGGGCGTTCGGAAAATTGAGAGTACACCTTATGAGAAGGATTTAGGAGTCATAGTGGACTCTAAGCTGTCGACTTCCCGACAGTGTTTAGAAACCATTAAGAAGGCTAACAGAATGTTAGGTTTTATAGCACGATGTGTGGAGTACAAGTCCAAGGAGGTTATGCTCAACCTTTATAATGCACTGGTGAGGCCTCATCTGGAGTACTGTGTGCAGTTTTGGTCTCTAGGCTACAAAAAGGACATAGCAGTGCTAGAAAAGGTCCAGAGAAGAGCGACTAGGCTGATTCCAGGGTTACAGGGGTTGAGTTATAAGGAAAGATAAAAAGAGCTGAGCCTTTACAGTTTAAGCAAAAGAAGATTAAGAGGTGACATGATTGAAGTGTTTAAAATTACGAAGGGAATTAGTACAGTGGATCGAGACTGATATTTTAAAATGAGTTCATCAAGAACAAGGGGACACAGTTGGAAACTTGTTAAGGGTAAATTTCGCACAAATATTAGGAAGTTTTTCTTTACACAAAGAACGATAGACACTTGGAATAAGCTGCCAAGTAGTGTGGTAGACAGTTTAACTTTAGGGACTTTCAAAACTCGACTTGATGTTTTTGTGGAGGAAATAAGTGGAAAGGACTGGCGAGCTTTGTTGGGCTGAATAGCCTGTTCTCGTCTAGAGTGTTCTGATGTTCTAAAACTCGAGTGAAAGAAACCCTATGGTCACGTGGTGCTGTTCTTACTGCCCAGATGAGTCCCCAGGATAGAACAGGAGAGTCGAATTCCACAGAGCAGAAGATCGAGCATGGAATTCCCTCCTCCTTCTCAGCCTGCAGAACAAAATGTTTGATGGGGAACTTTCAGTGCTTTGAATGTCATAAAATTGGACACGGTTGGAGACACTGCCCTTACAAGATGCTGAAGGGAAACCATGGCCATGTTAATTGCGAACAAAGCCATATAACCACTGACTGTGCTTCCTCTGTTTTAAACCGGTGCTTTGGACATGGAGGCTTACAGCATTTCTCTGCTGGGAGTGTACCCTGTGGGATCCTCCAGGGGAGGCTGATGGGATTCCCAGTCCCTGATTTTTGGAACTTCCAATTGACCTGGAAGTACTTCCATCAGGCTATGCCATATCGCTAGAAATACTCCCAGAAACAAGATAAAAAGACCTCTCAACCTCATCCAGGGAGTTGGAGGCAGGTGGAAGAAGGACAAAGTTCATCTGGAGGAGTGGAAGGAGAGAGGAAAAAGACAGAGAAGAAATATATTTGGCTTATGTCACTTTTGGTGCCTTTTGTACAAGGTATTCTTGTTAATGAACCATTTATTTATATCAGAATTTCTGTTGTTGAGGTTGTGTCTGGGGTTTGGGGTGCTGCAACGCCCCCTGGTGGTCACAACATACTTTCTAACTGTTAATTTAACTCTGGTCTATTTGCTATCTTTGCTAAACATAGCACAATATAAAATGTTGAATAAAGCAAAAAAATACACATTTTAGGATCTTTTGGAATCAAAATTGCTTGTTTTTAAATAGCTTTTGTCTTTTATTTAATCTTAAAAAGGCCTTTTCTTGGCATGGTACCACTTTACTGGTTATGCTAAAATTCTTTGACAAATCCTGTTTTTTCCTCAATCAGGGGCAAATGTAATGAGATTACATACGATGTTTATAATTTGGAACTGTTAAAGTCTAAGAAAAATGTAGTTGAATGAATTTGGAATCGGTATAATCCACTGACAAGCCAATAGGATGTAAGCCAGCAGAGCTCAATATAACACACACAATCAGTTGAGTACAGTCATTACAACTGGACTGAATTCAAAAAGGGAATGTTATGATCAGGCCCACAGTAATGAATTCAGAAAAAAAACTACCACATACAAAAGAGAATTTGCTATGTACTTAAGATTTTGTACAATAATAAAGAAAAAGTAGGCAAACCATATTGTTTTATTTAGAAGGGCCATTGTTTAAGTGAGTATTAAATTAGAGAAGGGGAAACTACAATAATCAAAAGGTATAGTTTAAAAATAGGTGCTAATGTAAAAAGACAATTTAACAGATTAGAAATGGAGCAAAAAGGTATTTTTAATATTTTAACCTAAAATTGAATGATGGTTAAAAAGTTATTATTATTATGAATAACCATAAAGATATTTTTGTTTTATAGCCAGTACATAAAAGCACTGTCATAATAGTAAGGTATCACACCAGAAATATTCAATTTATAAAGCTTTTTATTTCAGGTTTAGATACACTACTGAATTTCTTAAGTGTTTCTTTAATAATAACAGTACAGTACTTTGAAGCACTCTTGGGAGAAGGGGTTATTCTGGCAAACCCTTTTAGGGACTGCATCTTTATGAACTTTCAGATAATATGCCTTGGCAGTAGTATGTACATAAGTTGGTTAGACAAGGGACACCATTGTTTAAAAGAATATTGTGTGGTTTAAAAATTCAATACAAAACACTTTATACTTTTCATCTCCTTCAGATGCCTATCATAATGAAATAAAAACAGGTTACAGATGCAGTGATCCAGACAAATTTATGCAGAGCCAGTTTAAAGTTATCAGTCAAGGTATCTAGCATGTCTTCCGTATATTGAAGGAAAAGTCTCCACATACAGTAGGAACTGACCAGACAAGGCAGCAGTACTACCCTCTGTATCATCACATTGCCCAGAAGACATCTTCTTTTTTAAAATAAGAATCAGTAAGTTTCAATTCTTCATTAATGTGCATTTAATATTTTACAGTAAGTACCATTAAAATACTCTAAATCAATTTAAATTCTTGCTGTTTAACACCTATAAAATAATACATTATGTTTATTCAGAAAATTAAAAGTCATGAAGTGTATTTAACAGAAAAATAAAATGTAAGATTAATATTAAAAATTAAATGCTATTCAAACACTAAAGTAGTCTACCTTTATGCTCACCACTGAAAAGAGGTACATAAATTCTTTAAAAGACGATATTGAAACTGGAAAGGCAGATTGAAAATGTTTGCATTTAATTTTCTGAGCCTGTTAAAAATAAGGTTTTCTTTGGTAAGTTTTAATAAATCACTCCACCAACAGCTGTGTTCTTAAAATGGATCCAGCCCATAATATTTCACATCATTGTTGACTTCCCGAATGTAGTGAGTTACTTGCTTTGCCTTTTGCTACAATGAATGACCCCTAACTGGCCTGTTAGAAAATAATATTGAAAATGTTCCCTACAGCAATTAGACTAAAGTGTCAGCAGTTAACAGTGTTTAGCAATGCATTAGGGCATGACACAGTAAGCTTGCGGTCATTTAGCTGACATTTCTGAATATATGTCAGTATTATCCATTTTATGAGAACATGTCATTTGTTCTTTGGCTATTGTCTTTTGGCTAAACTCTTAATGAAGTATGCCTTGTTTATATAATGCCTCATTTTGGAAGACATTTATTTGTCAGTTGCTGGCATGACTTGACAGGCACCCCAAGCAATTTGAAAAAGTTAACACACTTATTATAAATACTTTCCTCCTCCTCCTATCTTTAAATTAATACATGTGAGTAAAATTGTGGCATTCAAAAAAATAAAATAAAATAAAATAAAAATAAAAAATAAATAAAATCTCTTCTTTATTAGTTTGAGATGAGCTTTCAAAATAAAGAAAAAGAAAAAAATCTTTTGTTTATTAGTTTGAGATGTATAAATACCTTTTATGTTATGTAAATACCAAAATCACCACTTATTTAAGATAATGATTAGTGCAATGTTTTAAAATGATACTATATAGTGATAAGGCAAATTGTATACCACAATGCAATATAGACATCCATGCATCCTGAAACCTTCTAAATTAAGAAAACAATACCTAAATACTGCGGTGGGCTGGCGCCCTGCCCGGGGTTTGTTTCCTGCCTTGCGCCCTGTGTTGGCTGGGATTGGCTCCAGCAGACCCCGGTGACCCTGTAGTTAGGATATAGCAGGTTGGATAATGGATGGATGGATGGATACCTAAATATTTCTGCATTTAACATTAGCTACGTGATATTTTTTATACAATTCTCCCTCATGTGATCCTTTATTATTTCTTCCCTTATCTTTCAATGGCTGTGCCACATGACATAAGCATTGATGGAGGTGTCATCATATGCCATGCCAAACATAATCATACCATTTCCTCAAAACATAGGCAAGTTTCTCTTTCCTATGGAATGACTAAATTTCCAGATTTCTTCTGTGTGACTTGTCTAATTTAAGAAAAATATTTAATCATAGGTTTGAGATGAAAAAGAGGAAGGCCTAAGAGAAGGTTTAATGGGTGTGGTGAGAGAGGACATGCAGGTGATGGGTGTGACAGAACAAGATGCAGAAGGCAGAAAGATATGGAAGAAGATGATCCGCTGTGGCAACCCTTAACGGGAGCAGCCAAAAGAAGAAGAGATGAAATCACTGGTTAAGCATATGACAAGACAAGCCATCTTTACTTAATCAGTACTCTTAATTTTAAAGTTTAAGAGGACATTTTGCTTTTATATTCTGAATTTGCTATACATCGAAAGCAGTGATTCACACATTTACAAGAAGGGAGAGGCAAACACAAAATATAGATAGTGCCCCATGGGTATACCAAATAATTGGCTATTCCATAGGAGACTCTTATTTACTGTATGTATCAGTAAGTAAGCAGGCCACAACCAGTTCTGGGTTCCTGGTATTTTCAAAAAGCCACATGTTTATAGATTCATGGAAGAAGGAACTGCCAAAGGGCACGGTAATCTGGTGGCATGATAATTACCCTGAATTTGAAATTGATTTTAATATTTTAGCAACAATTAAGCTTTAATTTTAATTGACAAATTGCACTTTGTACGATGTATGTTTACAAAGTAAATCTGATCAAAACACATTTTAAAACCTAGCCAGATTAAACATTGATGCAAACTTTTATGGGAATATAAATAAGGCTCGGTTACTTATATGGAAAGAATTGCAATGAATGCTGATAAGCAGAGATTTGCCTTTCAAAATCCATTGCCACTTAAGTTGCCTTTAATGCATGGGTGTATATTTCCCAAATTGTTTTACTCTTCCCAGCATCACAAATTAGTTTAACGACGCACTGTGGCTTATTTAAGGTTCTCTAAACATACTAGCACATCGGCCACATAAACAAATATTCACTTGACTTTACAACAAGAATTTATGTGGGAACATGTCTAATTCATTTATTTTCTAGCAAGAATGGAAACACATTTTCTGTGACCAATCTGACATTCTATATTTCATTTGACTTCTTGCCATTCCAGCAAACAAGCAAATCATTTGTGTTTGGTAACCTCTTACATAAAACAATACAGCAAGTAAAAGGACAAGCTGTTCCGCTAAATTGATGGTAATGAGAATAGTGATACCTTTTATTAGAAGGGAGTAAGCTTTTGTGCCACTGCCTGTACAAACCATGAATAAACCATCAGATAGTCATGAATGTAAAATGTCTAGAGTGTCAATGAATCAATAGCAACAATACTCACTGAGCATTATAAAAAAAGACAGTTACTCAATCACAATTCAGCAATGAATAACAAGAGATTATGTTAATATAATTGATTTCCTATTGTTACCAGCTCGTAATTATATAGATTGTACAAGTCTCAGTGATATACTTCCTGCTAATCAGTTGAGTCTGCTAAACTGAAGTGATTGAAACTGACGTAAGAATTATGTTTGATCACACGAAAATACATTTACAATAGTCTATAAATTTTATGTACAGTAATACATACATGTTGAGTGGCATACAATAACTTTTAGTACTAAGTAAAGGTTAAAGCATCTCCTTTAATTTTTATGCCATTGTTTAACTTGTCACCGATAATTCATGATTTTGGTCATGATTTCTAGTTTTTACTTTTGCACATTTTACCTTTTTACTCAAAGTTAGAATTTATTTTGCACTATATCCTTTTGAAAGAAGTTATGTCTAAAGTTACCCAGTGTGAATAAGTGTGCCACACATTAGACAAAATGAACTCCTGCTTTGCACCCAATGCAGCTGAAACTCTGTCCTCTTTGGTCCTAAATTGAGCAAAACAGGTACAGATAATAGACAAACTGAAGATAGATAGGTTCAATTACTGCATAACAATCACATCAATCATACTGTTATACTGGACTTATAACAGTAAGCACAAAGTGCTTTAAAAAACAAATAAAGAAATCAATGTTAAAATACAAGATGCCAATCTGATTGGATATTAACAAGCATTACTAAGGGATATAACACCTGACATTTCTTACAATATGTTGTATGCCTATTAAGCTGGGTAAAGAGCGTATGACAATATTTTTGAATACCAGATAATAAAAAGTCAACATTTTTTGTACAGATAAAAGCAGGAAAAGTATAGTCAAAAAACAACAGAGAAAAGATGTATTTTCACCCTTAACCTGAGCATTTGGACAGTAGAAGTGGCATGATATAGGTAGAAAGTATAAAGGAAAGGGTATTATAAAGACAATTCAACATTCACCAGATTTTATGCAGCAAGCCTTTAGAACTGGAATTTGGGGAATACAAAAAGTGCATTGGTGCCTCACAAACATATGTGGTATAGGTAATGGAGGTAAATATCCTGGAGTGATCAAGCTCAGACCTGCAAGTGGTAAACATCAACTACTTGACATAAGGTATCAGATATCTAAAAGGACAACATATGGTGTAACATGTTTCAGCTGTAATGAAGATACTGTAAGCTTGCATTCTCCATCTTTTGATGCTTTAAACTTGAATAGGCTGTACTTCTTCACCTATATTGCACCTGCAGCATACATTGGGTTTAATAGTGTTGCCAAAATTACTGAACCATATGCAACCACATTTCATTTTATATGAGGCCTCAAAACTTTAAAAGTAAAGGATGATTCAGTAATTCTATAACTGATTCCAGTAATGGACTAAAAAGAATATTTAATAGTTGGTGTCAACCTAGCATTACTGATGGGATTAAGCCATCTTTAGTCTCATTTTATCAGGTGGTGGCACTTTTCCTCCATTTCTATTTCATCTCAAGAAGTTCAGCTGGGCTATTACTGGATTTTTTTTGTGTCAGAGTCTATTATTCATTCTAGGAATTGTGAATTGCTCTGTTTAATCTGTGTATAATTGTACTGTATAGTCCATGAGTTTGTAGTTTCTTGACCCTTTATTATAACATTCGAAAAAATGAACAAAAGTAAACAACTGAAAGAGGTCGGTGAAGATGGGCTTCTTTGTGTCTTCCTCCATTGAGAACAAGGGCTAGAATCGCTTTTTTCCTTACTTTGTCATGCTGTCTGATTCCTGTGTTTTGGGAGGACAAAAGTGAACATTCAAGAGCAAGTGGAGACTAGGTGATATTTAAAGTCATTTTCACTCTGCAGCAACACTTTTAAATTTCAGCTGTTATCTTTTCCTAACTATACTAGTAGCAATATATTACTTGTGTTAAGAGCATAACAAATTATTTATTTTTGACATGCAGAACTTTAAATTAATTATTGAAACTTAACAGCTCTAAAGTTTGAATTTGAGAGGAGATTATTCAGTTCACCAGGTTTGTTTGATAAGCTAATGGACAATTAATTGTCCCAGTATCTGAGTTTCTGCTTCAAATACATGACTCGCCAGTTTCTGTCAGACCATTAATACCCCTTAAGTGAGGCAGTGCTTTTAGATGGAACCTTGATTGAGTTTCCTTTAGTTTTCTCCTATGTCCCCAAATACTTAAGCATAGTGAGGTTATGTAGTTACCACAGATACGCAGTAAGCACTCAGACACAATAAATTGTTTAGCTATTATAATGCCAATCAGTTTTCATTTTAACCATGCTGTAACCCTGATGTTGTAAAGGCACAGAAGGAAAGATGAAGAAGAAGAAGAAGGCCATGCTGTAATATGACAAAGCGTTCTGCATGTCAAAGCATCTCTGAATGTGTGTGAGAAAACCTTTACAAAGCCGTTTGTAATACCATTGGTATTAATATGAACATGGTTAAATTACTTATCATTTTAAAAGTTATTTCCAAGGTGCAAAGAGATATACAATTCTCTAAAGCAGTAAACCTTTAAGTAAGCATAGGCAATTTGTTATGGATCTTCTTCTGTTCTATAGCTGTAGAGGTGACTGTTATAGTGTTCTGTGTATTACCATCAATCACAGGGAGGTTTAAAAAGCAGCAAAACCAATTTGTTGCAGGAATATCAATAAGGAATAAGTTATTAATGAGAAAATGGAGAAAAGAGAACTGTACTGAATATAAACTGTCCCATTTAAATGAAACACAGTTCTGTATCTAAAACAGTACCTCAAGAAGTGAAAGAGAAGAAATTAGAAATGCAAAAAGTCAGCTAAAAATACCACTAATGACATAAAGAATTAACTCAAAAAGGAATCTTTCAGCGTTGTTAAAAGAAAATGTCAAGGAAGAGGAATGCACTCTATTGCGAAAGCAATATAGAAAGACATGAAAATTACACATAACTTAAAACACTCAAGGTGCTGGCATTTTAACAAGCAAGTATGTCACAATCATGCAGACATTATTAGAACACTCCTGTAGGAAATTGCAGGTCATTTACTGTGAGGTATATTTCATGGAAAATTGAATCAAATATTAAAGGATAACTATGAATGAATGTTATTAGTAACAAAAGTCAGCATTGATTTATACAAGTGAGGTTATTATAACATAGTGATTTTCATAAACAAGACATGCATAAAGTTAGTAAATGAAATTGTCTGCTAAGGCTTCCAAAACCTTTGACAACAACAGCAAACTTTGAGTAATTATATCATCTCGGACAAATGGTTTCAGGAATCAATGGACACACATAAGGAGATTTAAATATACATTAAAAATATATGAAAGTGCAAAACATACTTTTCAGATATGCTGAAATACTTTTTGATCATAACATTATGACATACAATATTTACATTCTCAACACAGCATACAATACTAATCCATCATAGGGCATATTGAGGCACACATAGAGAAACTGGTAGGTTCTGTTTCTAGGCATGCTGGAACCATTTCAAGCAGGATACTGTTGAAGGTGACCACTAAGACTTCTAATAGGCAACAGCATTTGTGTATATAAAACATTTGCATACATACATGTGGCAGAAACTATTTTACAAATGACATTAGCGGGTTGCCACAGTGGATCATCTTGTTCCATATCTTTCTGTCCTCTACATCTTGCTTTTTCACACCCATCACCTGCATGTCCTCTCTCACCACATCCATGAACCTTCTCTTAGGCCTTCCTCTTTTCCTCTTGCCTGGCAGCTCTATCCTTACCATCCTTTTCCCAATATACACATGTCCAAACCAACGCAATCTCGCCTCTCTGACTTTGTCTCCCAACTTTCCAACCTGAGCCGACCCTCTAATGTACTCATTACTAATCCTGTTCATCCTCATCACACCCAATGCAATTTTTAGCATCTTTAACTCTGCCACCTCTAGCTCTGTCTCCTGCCTTCTGGTCAGTACCACTGTCTCCAACCCATACAACAAAGCTGGTCTCACTACTGTCCTGTAGCCCTACCCTTTCACTCTTGCTGATATCTGTCTGTCACAAATCACTCCTGACACTCTTCTCCACCCATTCCACCCTGCCTGCACTCTCTTTTTCACCTCTCTTCCACAATCCCCGTTACTCTCTACTGTTGAGCCCAACTATACTGATCCACCTTTGCAAACTCTATTGCCTGCATCCTAACCATTCCACTGACCTTCCTCTCATTTACACACATGTATGCTGTCTTGCTCCTACTGACCTTCATTCCTCTCCTCTCTAGAGCATATCTCCACTTGTCCAGGGTCTCCTCAACCTGTCCCTACTCTTGTTACAGATAACAACGTCATCAGCAAACATCATAGTCCACAGGGACTCCTGTCTAATCTTATCTGTCAACCTGTCCATCACCACTGTAAATAAGAAAGGGCTCAGAGCCGATCCCTGATGTAATCCCACCTCCCTGTTGAATGCATCCGTCACGCCTAACGCAGACCTCACTACTGTCACACTTCCCTCGTACATATCCTGTAGAACTATTACATACTTCTCTGCCACTCCTTACTTCTTCATACAATACCACAGCTCCTCTCAAGGCACTCTGTTATATGCTTTCTCCAGGTCCACAAAGACGCAATGCAACTCCTTCTGGCCTTCTCTATACTTCTCCATCAGCACTCTCAGAGCAAACATTACATCTGTGGTGCTCTTTCTTGGCATGAAACCATACTGCTGCTCACTAATTATCACCTCACTTCTTAACCTAGCTTCTACTACTCTTTCCCATAACTTCATGCTGTGGCTCATCAATTTTATCCTCCTGTAGTTACTACAGCTCTGCACATCCTCCTTATTCTTAAAAAAAAAATCTTCTCCACTCCTCAGGCATCCTCTCACTTTTCAAGATTCCATTAAACAATCTGGTTAAAAACTCCACTGCCATCTCTCCTAAACACCTCCATGCTTCCACAGGTATATCACCTGAACCCCTTTCCATTCTTCATCCTCTTCATAGCTGTCCTTACTTCCTCCTTGCTAATCCGTTGAACTTCCTGATTCAATATCTCCACATCATTCTCTCTCATTCTCTTCATTCATCAGCCTCTCAAAGTACTCTTTCCATCTTCTCAACACACCCTCCTCACTTGTGAGAATGTTTCCATCTTTATCTTTTATTACTCTAACCTGCTGCACATCTTTCCCAGCTTGGTCCCTCAGTCTAGCCAATCGGTACAGGTCCTTTTCTCCCTCCTTAATGTCCAACCTCTCATACAACTCATCATACGCCTTTTCTTTAGCCTTCACAACCTCTCTCTTCACCTTGCGCCTTATCTCCTTGCAGTCTTGTCTACTTTCTACATCTCTCTGACTATCCCACTTATTCTTTGCCATCCTCTTTCTCTGTATACTCTCCAGTACTTCCACATTTCACCACTAGGTTTCCTTTTCCTCCTTCCTCTGTCCAGATGTCACGCCAAGCACCCTTGTAACAAATGACAAGAGACAAATTGAAATAAAAAGAAATAATTCTAATGATTACAGTAGCAAAAATCATTGGCTGCATTACACATAAATTCTGAGATCAACTAGTAATAAGGTGTTCTTCCATACAATGGAGGGGGCATTATGATGTATTTTCATCAAATTGCAAGAGCTTCAAGCATATATAGTGCCTTACTGTCATGGAAGGGTGGTAGGACAGACATAGAGGAAATCAATGCTCCTTTTATACTGTTCTCAAGTCACCCAAATGCTGGTACTGTGGTACATATTTGGTCACCTTGAGTCATCATACATTTTTATCTGCACCATACAAGCAATGCCATTCTGTATTCTTAAATTTACAACCACAGATGTCAGAGTTTAGTGAAACTGAAAAAAACAAACATTGTGTCGGCTACAGCATCATCTCCTTTTTACTGGTCTGTGTAACAGAGATTAAAGAAAATACATTCATGAACTCAGAAAATAAAAAAGCCAGGCATTTAAAGACAAGAGAAGGATCTCAAGACAAACTAAACAGTTTTAATGCAGAGCTTATATTTTTTATAGCCTGTGTAGCGTGCCTCCACGCTGAGTGGCCTGAGGGAACAAGTGCGGCCAGAGAGTTACTTCCCTGGGACGCAAGATGGCAGCCCCCCTGGGTTGCAGTGATGCCTCGGACTCCCACAGGGAATCATAGGAGTTGGAGTTTGGTGCAGCCCTATTGGGACCCATGGGCACCGCCAGGGGGTGCTGCAGCAGGATCTGCTGAGCCCTTTTGGGCAGTTCTTCCGCCACACCCAGAAGTGCTGCCTAAAACTAGATCATCAAGCACCTGGAGCACTTCCGGCTGCAGTATAAAAGGAACCAGGAGCCATTACTTGAGGAGCCAGAGTCGGGAGGAGGAAGATGAAGCTTGACCAGAGGAGTGGAGGAGAAAGAAAAGAAAGAAAGAGAGAGAAGGAAGACTTGTGTATAGTGTTTGTGCTGGGGACAGTGCTGTACTTGTGGGAAATGGGGGAAGGTGCTTCCCACAAGGTAAAAAAGAGAATAAAAAACTCTTGTGTGTGTCTTGAACTTGTGTCCCATGCTTGTCTGTGTTGGGTTGAGGTGGCGGTGCCAGCCTGGTGGGAAAAAGCTAATATTTGTATATTAGTAAAGTGAGACTCAAAAGATTGAAGTTTTCGTACAAGAGGTGAGAACTTCCAATTGATATCTTTAAATGATAGTTATGAATTTTATCCTTTATCTTTTTATTCTGCTGGAATCTAGGCACTTCCAGGCCAGTGGCGCAAGTGCATTGAGAAGGGTGGGGACTGCACTGAGAAATGACATTATCAGTTTTGTTAGGTTCATTCCCTTTTTTTTAATAAATCCCATAATAAATTTTCTAACTTTAGCGTGATTCCCCCTTGTAAATACTGTAGTCTAGAAAAAGCTAAGAAAGCTAAATTGGAGATTAGGTTTTAGTTACTTAATATGCCAAGACTCAAAAGTACAATAGATTTGTTTTAAATACTGTTGTTATTAATCTTGTCTTTAAAATATTTGTAACAAAGCCAGACACATTAACCTTTTTGATTTTAATGAGAAATAAAGATCAAACTATGAAGATATCCTTTATCAGATACAACAAGTAATAAGGTCAGGTAAACAAACAGTAATTTCAAAACTACATCCTGTATTCTTTGACATGGAGGTGTACCCACAACTGCCAATCTGCTTTCAGGTTACCCACTATAAACTTCAAAATACTAATTCACTTTTAAAAGGTGAACTCTGAATTGTCACTCTGAATATCATTGTTTTAATGCAAACCAATATAAACATCAGTCTTGTATAGGCGATAACATACATAGCATGTTTTAATCAATTTAATCCAATTTAGGGTTGGTGTGGGAAGGGTCTATGCCAAAAGAATCACTTGCAGGACAGAAATCAACCCTAGGTGGGGTGCCAGTCTATTTCAGGACACATACTCACACTCAGAAATGAATCTTAAAATCATGAATGAATTAAAAATATAAGTCTTTGGAATGAAGACCAGAATAGTTGGAGAAAAATCCATACAAGTATGGAGAAAATGTGCAAACGTTACACCACAAATACTAAAGAATGGGATTTGAACTCAGGATAATGAATCAAAACATTGAGCCACTTAGATGTGAAAAAATAATGTAGAATATTGTGAAACCTCTGGCAAAATAAGTCTTTGCCTAAGCTAGTATATCACTGAGACAATTATTAACTACAGCTGCTGTGGCCAGCAGACCTGATGGCATGTGAAACACTGGGACCAGGCATTGCATCTGAAAAACTGTAAAAGATGCATTTAAATATGAATATTGGTCAGACATGGAAATATAAATTTCACAGTATTTTGTATAAATGGCAATGCTACTACTACTACTACTACACTACTACTAATACTAAATAAGCTAAATAAAGATTACATTAACTGTATGTTTCCTCTGTATACTAATACTGTACAGGAATTTAAAAGACTATTTGCAAATGCTAAAGTACACACTGCCAAACATATCTCTTGCCTGTGTTCAAAAATATTTAAATTCAGTTTTCTGTTTAAAATATACCATCTTCTAAGGCTGGCAGTCATGTCTTAATCAGGGTCATTTTCATTTTCAAGTATTCATTCAACACATTTATTTTCTGTTATTACTCTATAAGGTAAATTATCCAAACAAAAGAAATGTTCTATTTATAGGTCTCTTTAGAAATTCCAGTGGCTTTCTTTACACAATATTAACATGCTAGTAGCCAGTTTTAAATGTTTACAAAATTTTTAAAGTGCTAGTAAAATGAGAGATTAATTATTTCAATTAAACAATTAATACAATTAATTTTATATTGTATTGTGAATATAACTGGTTTACAATGATATGGTACCAACATCATTCTTTGTCAGTAAATATAAATTAATACTTAAGATCCGTTTTTAAATATATATATATATATATATATATATATATATATATATATATATATATATATATATACATATATATATATATACAGTATATATATTGTGACAGGCGGCTACAACCATTACCTGGCTGGGAAGCCAGCTGGATGGAAGAACCAGGGAAGACAGCATATACAAGACACTACTGTACCTCACCCAGGACACTGGAGGGCAGCCATCTTGGGCAGCTATGGCACCATGGATTCCCACAGGGCATGCTGGGAGTTGGAATATGGCACAGCTCTGTTGGGGGCTTTCACCACACCTGGGGGTGATTCCAGGTCTGATTAATAGGCACCTGGAACACTCCCATGGTCTGCTTACAAGAAGCCGCCTCATTCTATTCGGGAAGCCAGAGTCGGGAGGAACAGGGACAAAGCTTGCGAAGAGGAGGAATGAAGGTGAACAAAAAGGGAAGAAGAAGAAGGGACTGTGCTATTTTGGTTCTTGTACTGTGCTGCTGTGGGAAAAGTGCTTCCCACGGAAATAAACATGTGTTGTGTGGCAAACTCATGTCTCTTCCTGTCTGTGTCAGGGTTGGGGCAGCTGTACTTGCCCCAAGGTTATTATATATATATATAAATTAGCATCCATCTTTTCACCTTTTTTTTTAGTGTATACCTTTGCCACAAATAAAACTTGTACTCCTTGCACCTCTTGGAAAAGTAACAGAGGAAGTTCAGATTGTGAACTGGAAAGCAAAAATTTTGCATATTTTGTCAGTAACATGTCATACACATCAGAAATCAGACTTAGTAAATTGCTACCACTGAATGTACCCCTGGATGTGTTGGTATTAAATCTGGCCTCTCTGTGACACCATATCTACGGAGCATGAAAGAGTGATAGATAGATAGATAGATAGATAGATAGATAGATAGATAGATAGATAGATAGATAGATAGATAGATAGATAGATAGATAGATAGATAGATAGATAGATAGATAGATAGATAGATAGATAGATACTTTATTAATACTGAAGGGGAAATTCACATACTCCAGCAGCAGCATACTGATAAAAAACAATATTAAATTAAAGAGTGATAAAAATGCAGGTATAACAGACAATAACTTTGTATAATGTTAACGTTTACCCCCCGGGTGGAATTGAAGAGTCGCATAGTGTGGGAGGAACGATCTCCTCAGTCTGTCAGTGGAGGAGGACATTGACAGCAGTCTGTCGCTGAAGCTGCTCCTCTCTCTGGAGATGATACTGTTCAGTGGATGCAGTGGATTCTCCATGATTGACAGGAGCCTGCTCAGTGCCCGTCGCTCTGCCACAGATGTCAAACTGTCCAGCCTACAATAGAGCCTGCCTTCCTCACCAGTTTGTCCAGGCGTGAGGCGTCCCTCTTCTTTATGCTGCCTCCCTAGCACACAACCGCATAGAAGAGGGCGCTTGCCACAACCATCTGATAGAACATCTGCAGCATCTTAGTGCAGATGTTGAAGGACGCCAGGAATCTAAGAAAGTATAGTTGGATATTGAATATATTGAATATCCTTTTCCTTACAGTGACATTATCTTCCTCAAGTCAGCATAAAAATTGATAAAATTATAAAGATTTACTTATTTTTTTACTTTGAGGCCAGTTGAATTCAGAAGTACCAGCCCTTCTTGAAAACCCCTTAACTTGCTGAGCAAAGGGTAATGGTCCTCAAAAAAAAAAATTAAAAATGAAAGAAATTGAAAACCACAATTTCCAATTACTTGGCTGATGCCTGTATCTAAAGTGACTTATAACATTTGAGAGACACAGTTGGTTACATTTCTTTTGTTATTCCCAGTTGGAGGTTGGGCAGGTAAAGTGACTTAGCCATGGTCACATAGTGTCAGTAGCAGGACTTGAACCCACAACCTCATTATTTAGTCCAAAGTCTTAACCACTACATCACACTGCCAGCCATTAAAGGCTAAAGGATGCTAATCCTGCCACACTGACAGATATTTGAAGTATTATTCACATACCTTTTTACACAGTGGACATCATGTAGTTCCAACTATTGGTGAGCTAGGACAAATGGGCCATTAGATCCAATCAATACATCTTTTCGATTTACATAATAAAGTTAGTGATACTTTAATATCAGTTAGTGTTCTCACTAATCAATATTAAATATTCCATATTTTTTCTAAAATTGCACGGTTGTTTGGAAACTGATGCCTCTCCCTGCAAGGCACAGAGACATCAGGGGCCAAGTTATCATCACCAGACCACCTAACCTGCAAGCCTTTGAACTGTGTGAGGAGCACCCAGAGGAAGTCTATGTGGACATGAGAAGAACACAGTACTTGAACTCCAGTCTCCTTTTTGTGAGGCAGGGGCAACTATCACTGTGTCCAATGTAACCTAATATTTAAAATGGTCAATATAAAATCAAAAAAATTTGATTTAAACCTTGAAGTATGTAACTGCATACTACTTTGCAAACAATAAAAAAATATAAAGCAAAGAAACATTATTCTAATCATAAACTGCAACTGTTCACTATCCACATGAATTCCACATTGAGCTTCATGTAAAAACAACAACAACATTTATTTATATAGCACATTTCCATACAAATAATGTAGCTCAAAGTGCTTTACATGATGAAAAAAGAGAAAAAAGATAAAGTAAGAATTAAAATAAGAGAACACTAATTAACATAGAATAAAAGTAAGGTTGGATGTAGTTTTCAAATCAGGCAATTTTCAAATTTGTCTGTCATTGTGTAATTACACCTTATATTTTCTCTCTCCTTTACATTTTGATCATATTAAACAATGCTTCTTATCTATTCTGTATCTAGTTTTTGACCTGTGTTGCCTATAACTGTTTATCAGTCTTCTCAAATATTTGTGTCAATCACTCTACCAACCGTTAATGCAACTTACAACAAACAAAGCATTTCAGTTGCAGGAAATATGTATGATGTCTGATGTAACAATGGCGCCCAACCATATGACTAGCAACATATCTTTTCATATTAACATGGTCACTGTTAGAATTTAAGACCAAGATGCGTGAGTCAGCAGGGAAAGTTGGCAACAAAATGGCACTGTGATCATGTCACAAAAACATTAAAATAAAGAAAAACAAAAACAATCACAAAATTAGTTGAAAAAAATATATTATATTGCCAAAATGTGTTTACAGCAATTAAAAGCAAGAGTCTTCTGAAGATACAATTGTTCACTGCTGGAGTAGTGAAAGTTCAAAGTTTGCAAATAGCAGCAATGAATGCTTTGCCGTGATTGCTGTCAGCCTGTTACCAGTTTTTCAAGAACTGAATGCTGCTGTGAGAGATGACAAGCAATGTCACCTAGAGAGACAAAATTCCCCAACGAATTCTGAAGACAGAAAGAGGCTAATCATGACAGGCATATCGTGAGTATTAGTATTTGTTTGAACAAGAAGTGTTTGTTTTGTGTTTTTCTTTTTTACTTATGCCATACAAGAGATGGGGCCAGTGCTTTAGTAAGTTTGTAGGGAACAACAACTCCAAACCATAACTCAGGCCTGCTCATGCACTTAGAAGTATGGTTATCAAAAGTAAAGGGCAATTTGACTTTTTCTCCAACAGATATTAACACTTTATGGGAAAATGCTTTTGCATATGAGTAAGTCATATATTGTTTTACTAATGAGCATGCTTTCTTTTAAATAGTTCTGCATACAGTATATTTTATTGCTTAGCTTTCAGCTGAGTTGGTAAAGGCTTTGCTTCTAAAGCTGAATGCTGGAGCAACAATTGTGATACCATGATTTCAGGATAAGTTGTACCATTGTAAAATCTCAGAATTAGAGGTAATTTACCCATTATTTGACTGTTTGGAGATGTCTGGTAATGAAGGAAGCTTTGGAATCTTTGCTAATTTAATTAAAAAATATATACAATTACTCAAGGTGCATACCTTCTGGTTTACGAAGACAATAACTATGACAAAAGTAAGAGCCTGTTATTTTATTTGTATATCTAATTTCTGTGTATATGTTGCAGTATTGCAATGTATTTATTTTCTCATTTATCATTTGTATTTTTGTTCTTCTTTTAGGTCATCATTATTTATCATTTTTCCATCATCTAGCATCAGTATTAATCCTTGTCATATATCATTGTTGCTCATCAAACATCACTTGCCACACATCACTGGTTACATGTCACTCATCACTCGTCATTTCTCACTGTTTAGTTTTAATTTTTAGCCTTTTTTTAACAAAACCTTTCATAGTTGAGTAGCAGGAGCACAACTGTGGGGTGTGGCAGAGGTAGAATCTAGGGAAATGAGCTGTATACAAAATATCATTGGTTTATTCAAATATTAGTTAAATAATTATTTGTAAATAAAGGAGATGAGATTTTCTAAACAATGTGTATTGTGCCTATTACAGGAGTATATTCCCACAAGTCAAATTGCATTATTTCTCAAAAATACAATACAATTTATTTTTGTATACCACAATGGGCTTTAATGGGCCCTGCCTCTTGACCCCCAGCCTTGACTCTCTAAGAAGACAAGGAAAAACTCCCAGAAAAACCCGTGTAGGGAAAAAAAATGGAAGAAACCTTGGGAAAGGCAGTTCAAAAAGAGACCCCTTTCCAGGTAGGTTGGGCGTGCAGTGGGTGTCAAAAAGAAGGGAGTCAATACAATACACAGAACAGAAGTAATCCTCAAAACAGTATAAAAATAAAAATATCACAAGTAAGGAGCAGAGTTTAACAGTAGATGATATCATATAATATGATTTGGATTTGTTTAGAGTCCTGGAGACCTCAGCCATCAAGCTGCCTTTCTCAGTTGGCTATTCCACAGCTGAGACAGCACTGGGTCAGCCAATCCAATAAAAGGGTCCTTCTACCCGAAAATTCCTGCGATCCTCCATCAGGGATGACTTTACCTTAGGCAGGCAAAACAACTTGGCAGGTGGGCCGTGGCACCAAGTGCCACATTTGAGCACCGAGAAGAGAAACAGAATAGGTGAGGGTTAGTAACAAATTATAACTATCATGTTACTTATGTTTTAGTGCTAATGACTAAAAACAGAGATGCAGTCTGTAGTCAGGATATGCTAAACTGAAGTAGTGAGTCTTCAGCCGGGATTTTAAAGCTGAGACTGAAGCTGATTGCATTATTTCACAAAGCGATTGGCTGCTTGCTGCTGGTAGAATTGCACATGTGCATGCTTTTCTTTTAGTGGCTAACAGAAGAAATTCAACATCAACAGACAGAAATCAAGCCAACATTACACTTATATATGATAAAAAAATATTTTATATTTATTAATGTGGCAGTGGGATATCAAATTTGATTCTTAGCCATGGCAAGAGTCTGCAGGGAGTCTGCATATTTTCCCCACTTATCTTAATAATAGGCTTGAGAAGGACATGGTGCTTGATCTGCCTGTTTCAAGGACAATGTAAGAACCAGGGAACACATCCACAGATATATTCAATCAAGGTCAAATTTAAACTTGACTATCAACATAGTATGTGTATCTTTGAAATTTGTGTACATGTGAAAACAGTCAAACACACACAGACATGAGAAGGACATGCAAATTCAGGCTATGGTTCAAACCCAGGATTCTGGAACTCTGAGAAAGCAGTGCTAACCACTGCACCACTCAAATTGTATCATTAATCAATTAATAGTCTTTTTATTATTGTAGTGATATTTCTGTACATGTGAAAATAAACTTGAGCATGAACACTAATAATGTGTATTCAATATTAATGTAACATATGCTTTTATAGGATGTGTTTATTTTTGTTATTTTCTGACTCTGCCAATGTCATCTATTAATTATTCTCAAGTCTTACAAGTTTTTTTCAGGGAATTCTTCTAATAATGGAAATACCAAATAAATTATTACCATATATTTAATGCATTTCTACAAACATATTTGGGCTATAGCAACAACATGCATCATGTATTCAATGAGCAATATGCACTTAAGATTTGAACAACATTCCATCTTTGGATTACCCATATGATACTGCCATTTATATATTTTGACTATTTTGGTATGTTTTCCCACATGGCAGAAGTATACAAGTATGTTAAGATAGCAAGGAATGTTTGGTCTCCAAAAATCATTTAGAAATCAGTCATGGAAGGTGCTCCTCACTTTCACTGGAGGAATTCATTCACAATGGCCATAGAAATCAGACTATGTAAAAAAATAACTATAGTTTGTGTGCCCTTGTGTTGAATCGGTTGCTCACAACCGAGGTTGCTTTCTGTTCACACGCATTGCTGCTGGATGATCATTGGCTCTTGGGCATGGATGCAATTTAATTTATAGCACATATAGGAATAAACATACTTTGATAACTGAAAGTGATTAATGACACATTTCCACTATTCAATTGTACAACAGGCAGCCTTCTGCCGTTGTCTCAAATAAATAGCATCATCTATAGATGTGTCACTGTGTACTTGTTGTTAATGTGCATGGGAAGGTAGTCACTCTGAATTATTAGTGATATTCTGGATTTTATATTTTTGGCAAAGAGTGCATTTGTTATTTTGCTCACCAGTCTGGAAGGGGTGCCAGTTGACTTTATAGCAGGAGACTGGGGGTCAGACCCAGCCGGGACCCCTGGAAGGACCGGGAGGCAGTCTATACATTCCCCAGGCCACGAGGGGGCAATCGCCCTAGATAGTGTGGGGCCACGGGGACGAAGCATGGAGGCTCAAACCTGTTGGGACCTGTGGCTACCGCCAGGGGGCACCCTGAGCCTCATAGAGCCCAGGATATCTGCACTTCCGCCACACCTGGGAAGGTGGATGGAGGACCTTCCAGGGACGCCCGGAGTGCTTCCGGGTGCTCATGCCGCACTTCCGCCACACCAGGAAGTGCCGCTGGAAGGACATTAGCGAGCACCTGGAGCACATCCAGGTGATTATAAAAGGGGCCGCCTTCCTACAGTCGGGGTGCTGGAGTAGGACAAAGCTCCAGCGACGGAGAGAAGAAAGGTGGCCCACAGATGTTTGAAGGCCTGTGTGAGGATGACTGGTGTGGAAGCACTGTGTGCTGTGCAGGACTGTGTTGGGGACATTTGTAAATAAACGTGTGTGTTTTATAACCCTGCTGGTGTTTGTCTGATGGTGTTCGGGCTAGCTCTCACAACTGCTAGACAATTTAACAAATATGCCTAAATTCAGGATAACTTTGAGATGGCAGTCAAACTAACCAGCATGATAACATGCAATAAAACACATAATCCAGACTGAAAAACCTACACCCAAAATACACTAGTTTCTAAGTCAGATCTTATACATTGTAACTTCCTAATGAAATGAAGTGCTGTGCCAAAAAGGTGGTGAGGAATCGCTCAGCGGACATCACCAGTAAGTGATCAGTTTGAAGTGTGTAAAGGAAGTCTCTGTGTGCACAGGAATAGAAGGTCTTCTATTAAACATGGCATTAAAAAGGGACCCACTTCTGGCAACCTTTGTAATCTGGACATCGTGGGTTTGTATCTGACCACTGGCAACTACAATAGTGCAAAACATGTATCCTGAGATAGAATGTGGTGTCATTCCACAATGAAAAACTTTGTGTAGTCATCAGGATTTGCAATGTGGACATGTGAAGTGAAGTGGTGTTGCTGTAGAAAAAAGGTGAGGACGGAGTGAGAAGGGATACCAGGAAGCACTCTGTTTATAATACTGTGCATTTATTCACAGACATAGAAAGTCTTCAGTCTTTTGAGAGTTTTTGTAATCCAGATATCAGATTTGCCATTGTACGAAATGTGCATTCTGGAATGGACTATAGTGTAATTCAATGATAAACAGATTACATCTTGCCTGAAGAAGGGGCCTGGAAAGCTTGAATATTGTAATCTTTTTAGTTAGCCAGTAAAAGGTGTAAAAGTACAGTACAACAACAGAATTCAGCCATCATACTACAATTTTAAATACAGAATATCTGACTGGCACCTCATCTGGGATTGCTTCCTGCAGGGACAGAATGCTGCACCCTACGATTCTTATTTACAATTAGCAGGTTCAAAAAGTGGATGGGTAATGATCATTATCATTTTTGGACTTTTGAAAAAATATACTGCTATTTTTAACTCTTTCTGCCCATTATGTATCAAGTCATTATGACTACAAAGATCAACATGTTTACTAATTTCTGGATTTGAGGGAATTAAATTTATCTGAGGAAGCTTCATTTTAACCCACCATTCAATACTGAGCTTCCTTTTAGAAAACATTAAAACTGGCTAACAAAACTGTTGCTTCAAGGAACCATCTATAAATCACGTCAGAGCAAAAACAGCAGAATGATGGATGCCTAGCTTTCCAAAGTGTTTGATCAGAAGACATGGGCTAAAATGGTGACAAGGCAGAGATAAATGTTTGTGTTTAGATTAACATTCCAAGGTCATGATGCTTAGGCATTTCAATGAGGAATTTTCAGAGGACAAATTTGAAAAGGTAAAGCAGTGCAGCTAAAGAGAAATTACATTTTAATGAGAGTGGCTTGTCAGATTGTGTCTTGGTTAAGTAAAACACCTTGAAGAATAATTACAACAGAATGATTTCTTAGCATATAACTCCTGTGATTACTAACCTGCATAAGACAGTAGCAAGACTTTGGTAACAATGATATTTTCTTGTGTGTGCCGCATATACTTGTTTCAAACTTGTATAATAAATATATATACAAAGAAACAGTATATATTTTTAGGGTCACATTACCTGAACCCACTGTATTTATTATACATTTGCTGAAGCTGGAACATATCGTAATTACATGTATATATATTGCCATTCCATACTGCCACTCATAGAGTCAGACCGTCACTCATACAGGGTCCATTTACTTTTGCCGGGAAAATAAAATACCACAAGAAAATCCATTCAGACTTGGGGAGAAAGTGTAAACTCCATACAGAGCGTCAGTGAGTTACTAACTGAACCCAGGTTTCTGGAGCTCTGAGGCAGAAGCTCTAAGCTCTGTATTACCATTCCATAGATGCTGCTTTACACCTAAATCTATATCTATCTGTCTATCTATCTATATCTCTATATATATATAGTGGAAAGCTGACTGACTGACTGACCCACTCACTCACTCACTCACTCATCAATCAACATGAGAAGTCAAGCAAAATGACACCTTTTATTCGCTAACTAAAAGGATTGCAATATGCAAGCTTTTGAGGCAACTCAGGCCCCGTCTTCAGGCAAGATGTAATACAGAGACTGAAATTCCCTGTGTTTATATATACCCTAGGACAAATACAGCATTGGAAAACCTTTAATTGAGACATCTTAAATGTAAAAAATTAATAGACCTCTTCAGGCTAAGATTCATTTAGCAAGAGAAGAGAACAATGTATAGTCAAGATCTATTGATAAGATAACTGTCCAACAAAGTCTTTGAGAGTTGTAAACAATCCTCATATCTTGTTATAAAAATCTTGTCTCTGTTTAAACCATGCTGTAATGTGTTAAATTTTAGGATGAGTTTAATTTCCCATTCTTTTCTCTCGCTGTGTTTTGAAGTTTCCCATAAGCACTGTGACTTTAAAGTGTCCTTGGCTGCCTACAGGAACATTTCTCTTACCATGCCTAATGTGGAACCTCTGTAAATTAACTCTTTGGCAGAGTGTTTGTCCAATTTCTCCCACATAGAGGGTGATGTTGGGCATTTCATATAGAGAATTAGGTTGACCACATTAGATGATCTGCGGGAGAGTGATCCCTTTATGCGATGTTCTAGCCAGTAGAGTGGTATCATAAATGTGAGGACACGTTCTGCATCTTTTCTGTAGGCAGGGAGATGCACCGTAATCTGTTGGTTCACCCAGGGAGCTTTGGACAATCATCATTGTTTAGTATTGGCTGAAGTTTTTTTATAATTTTACGAAGTGCTTCAAGATGTGGGTTGTAGGTGACAACAAGGGGGATGCGGTTCTTGTTGTCTTAGTTTTTATATTCCAGATGGTTGTCTCGGGGTATGGCAGTGACTCTTCTTATATGAAAGTCTGTTGTTTTGGGAGTATAACTTTGTCTGATGAAATCTTGTCTAAACTCCTGCTGTTTTTTTATCCCGGTCTGTCGTCTCTGAGCAAATAAGGTTAATTAATTAATTCATTCATTCATTACATTTATATAGCGCTTTTCTCAGTACTCAAAGCGCTATCCACACAGGGAGGAACCGGGAAGCGAACCCACAATCTTCCACAGTCTCCTTACTGCAAAGCAGTAGCACTACCACTGCGCCACCTGTGAGCACAAGGTTGTGACATATTTCTTGACTTCTCATTACTTCCATAATGTCTAACATGGTACACCCTATTACTTCACTCATTAACAAAAATGCTATTTCCTGTTTAATTAAAAAGATGAAATTTGGCAGGTTGGTACATCTAGGGGAGTAGGTATCCACTAAGGAGATTTTGATACATCAATATAAAAACTGCATACCCCAAAATCTCAAAATGCTTTCACCGATTTGATTGAAATTTGGTGACATTATAGAAAGAAAAAATTATATTTGTCAGTAATAATATTGTAGTCAGTGGGATATACTTAGATATCACATTGGCTTGACGCTAACAAATGATCGTGCACAGAAATGGTGCTTGCAGTTCATGCAAATGAACACCACAAGCAGAAGCATGACACTGACTAAGCTGTGGCTGTAATCGCGGAGAGAAATAGATAGATAGATAGATAGATAGATAGATAGATAGATAGATAGATAGATAGATAGATAGATAGATAGATAGATAGATAGATAGATAGATAGATAGATACTTTATTAATCCCAAGGGGAAATTCACATACTCCAGCAGCAGCATACTAATACAAAAAACAATATTAAAGAATAATAAAAATGCAGGTAAAAACAGACAATAACTTTGAATAATCTTAACGTTTACTCCCCCCCCAAACCCCCCCACCGGGAGGAATTGAAGAGTCGCATAGTTTGGGGGAGGAACGATCTCCTCAGTCTGTCAGTGGAGCAGAACAGTGACAGCAGTCTGTCGCTGAAGCTGCTCCTCTCTCGAGAGAAGATACTGTTTAGTGGATGCAATGAGGTTAGTGGTGAGGGAAGAACAGCTGCCCTGCACAGGAAAATGACACAGGGTGATGAGCTGCATGGAAAATGAGATGTGAAGTGGATGAAGGAAAGTTAGGTGAAGCTCAAATAAGATGTGGTTAACAAGTGACCTACTTAGGTACATATAGTACTCCCTATTCAGTTGGCTTCTTGGATTCTTCTTTGTTGAGAGTGCTTATATAAATGTATATATAATTGGCAAGGTGCACTGACTTTTTATCTCAATCCTCTGCTAATATAAATATATGTCAAAAGAACAGATTTGGGGCAGGGGCTTTTGCTGGTAAAATACATACAATATTTTGGAGCACTAGACTGTCCCCTTGGAGGTCAAACCATGACATGCTGCTATGATCTGTTTTGCAAAAACACAAACAGGCAAGTGCAGGTACAGCATACTAGTCAACTTCAAGTGCTGGATACAACACAAGCCAGAAGCAACAGCATGCCTTGGCCTGCTTAAACACTTGTGTAGTTCAGAAAAGGGGCTTCCAACAGACAGAACATAGAGGAGGGTGAACATTGTACATAGTTCAAAATATTCTTTTTTCCACCTGTTTTTCCTGTACAATGCTTATTAAGTTCAATTCATTCCATTGGTCATGTAAATGTGTAGTCTGTAAATGGCAAGGTATAGCCATTATTATATATATATATATATATATATATATATATATATATATATATATATATATATATATATATATATATATATATATATAAAATCCAGCGTCTGTTTGTCTGTATGTCTATATGTCTGGTCACTTTTCACGCGAGAACTACTTAACGGATTTAGATGGGTTTTTTTTCTATAATTTGCTTGAACATTCCGGTTGATTTTGCAACCTCTCTCATCACACAGAGTATCATAGTTCGCTTGCGGTACTGATTTATTTGCGTGAATCCAAGAAACACGCAGTGGGCTGAGGGTAGGTGGGAGGGTCCCTTCTTACTCACATAACAACCTCGGGGCATTCCTTACCTCCACTTAGCTAGCGAGAGAACTACTAAACGGATTTAGATTATGTTTTTTCTATGATTTGCTTGAACACTCTGGTTGATTTTGCGACTTCTCTCATCAAACCAAAAATCATAGTGCACTTGCAGAAGCAATATATTAGCACTAATCTGAGACAGAAGCTGTGGGTCGAGGGGAGGGGGAAGCATGATGTCAGGAGTGGAGAGCCGGGCAGGGCCCTCTTCACAGTCTTATTTCACTATTATGCAGGCGGAGCGGCAGGTGACAGCTAGTATGCAATAAGTTAAAGTAAACCATGAATCAATTTTTATTGCTTTTGATGTAAATCCTCCAAAACTTTCTAACAGTACAAGATTACAGATCAAAGCATTACATTCAAATCTGACTGATTTTACAGGATGTGCTGCTGGGTGATATTATATTTATAACTCAAAATTCTCATTATTTCTACTAATTACCTGTTTGAATTTAAAAGAATACAGAATCACACATGTGCACATGGGAGGCAGCTAAAGGGTCTGAATAGTGGCAAGTCCATGCCTGACCTGGGGGTGGCAAGGTGCACTGACTTTTTCTCTCAATCCTCTGCAGACCATTCACGGTGAAATTCCACAGGGTTCCGGTGCCCGTGATGACATAATTTCCTTTCCCAATGATGTCACTTCTGGTGCACATGATGACATCACTTCCTGTTATGATGACATCACTTCTGGTCCAGACCTTTAAAGCTGCCATCTTTGCCACGTCTTCAGTTCCATTTTGGACTTTGAACCAGACACAACTCTTCAAAATGTAACCCTTTTTGCAGCTAGGGCATAATACACAGCTGGCTGCTCCAAACCTTTTTATGTCTCCTGTCCATTCTTGTGACAACAGTCTCATCTAAAATTGTGTTTTGCAATGACCATCAACAAAAGCAAAGCCACTAGAAAAAGCAGGAATTGATCTATGTCAGGAATGATTTATTCATGTGCAATTGTATGTAGCATGTTCAAGAGTAAGGGGTACCAGTGAACTAATAACATTAGCTCCTGTGGGGGATTAAAAAATGTATATAGAAAAGTACTCAGTTAGTTAAAGCAATGGCAATATAATGGAGGCCCATTGTTTAAAGAAATTTCACAAGCGAAGCTGGGTACCACTATTACACTATTACGCTATTACAACTATCACCATTATTTAATTTAATATGTGGCTTGTGTCACTGTGAATTCCATTATACTTTACTATTCAGTTATGCTTTAACAATATTAGGTTGCTAAAATTCTTTTACAGTTTTATCACTAAAAATTGCACCGCTGACTCTTTAAAATTTTTAAAATTGTTTCATTAAAGCTAGTGCTGAAAAACTAACAAAAGTATTGAAATTAGTTAATATAATTAAGCCACAGAGGATGCACAAACCAGTGTGTTTCTTTGCGCCGGTGCCAAGCCCGGATTAATGGGGAGGGTTACATCAGGAAGGGCATCCGGTGTAAAATTTTGTCAAATCCATATGCAGACAGATGATCCGCTGTGGCAGCCCCTTACGGGAGCAGCCGAAAGAAGAAGAAGCTCCCATATTAACCTTATACTTTGATCTAATGCCATTTTTATATCTAAACTAACAGCAGATAAAAAAAAAAATCAATTTTACTTTAGTAACTTAGCACCTTAGTGGGCAGCATGGTGGTGCAGTGGTAGCGCTGCTGCCTCGCAGTTAGGAGACCTGGGTTCGCTTCCCGGGTCCTCCATGCATGGAGTTTGCATATTCTCCCCGTGTCTGCTTGGGTTTCCTCCAGGTACTGTGGTTTCCTCCCACAGTCCAAAGACATGCAGGTTAGGTGCATTGGTGATTCTAAATTGTCCTTAGTGTGTGCTTGGTGTGTGTGCCTTGCGGTGGGCTGGCGCCCTGCCCGGGGTTTGTTTCCTGCCTTGTGCCCTGTGTTGGCTGAGATTGACTCCAGCAGACCCCCGTGACCCTGTAGTTAGGATATAGCGGGTTGGATAATGGATGGATGGATGGATAGCACCTTAGTATCACTAAATACTCTGACACTTCTACTGTCCAGTGGGGGCTGGGTAAGTTCTGTGGCCTTGGAACCCCTGCAGATTTTTTTTTGTCCAGCCCTCTGCAATTTTTTTGGTTTTGTTTTTTCTGTCCTCCCGGCCATCAACCTTTACTTTATTCTTTGCTATTTAGTATTGCCTAATCTTATTTTTATATTTTTATAAAATTTTCTTTCTTCATTTTGTAAAGCATTTTGAGCTACATCATTTGTATGAAAATGTGCTATATAAATAAATGTTGTTATTGTTATTGGAAGTCTAATTTCTGACACCTTGTGGGTAGTACTAGAATACACATTTTTTCATGTGAGGACAAGTTTGTTAAGACAGAATACATAGGGTTTATACAATAAAAGATATAACTGGTTTGCTTTTAATTGTTAAATACAGTGATAATATACATTTAATCACATTTTTGACTAGGTGATTAATGATGTCTTTTTTATATATAAATAAATATAAAATAACTAGAGCTGCAGGGAGGTAGAGCATATCCAAGCAGGATCAGGTGCATTGCAGAAGTGTTTACTCCGATTACAAACCATTATACTCATGACCAGTCAGTCATTCTCCAACCCACTATATCCTAACACAGGGTCATGGGGGTCTGCTGGAGCCAAGCCCAGCCAACACAGGGTGCAAGTTAGGAACAAATCCCAGGCAGGGCGCCAGCAGGACATACACACACACTAGGGACAATTTAGAATCACCAATGCACCTAACCTGCATGTCTATGGACTGTGGGAGGAAACCAGAGCACCCGGAGGAAACCCACCCAGACACGGGGAGAACATGCAAACTCCACGCAGGGAGGACCCGGGAAGTGAACCCAGGACTCCTAACTGCGAGGCAGCAGCACTACCACTGCGCCACAGTGCTGCCCTACTCTTGACCAATTTTTTTAAATTAAAATCATTTAAAAACATAAAAACTAAAGGTTTAAATTGTTTCAATTGCACATTTATACTACTTTCAGTGGATAAATCATTGGTTTTTTTTCACAACCTTTTGTTCATTTGTCCATTTTGTGATTTACAACCTATAATAATAATCTATAATTTAAATATTTGCCATTGACTACATTTAATGATTTCCGTTTGTCCCAAAAATGCTTCCTTGTTATTCTCATACAAACACAGGTTAAAGAGTACGACTGTACGGTTGTTAACTAAGAAATGTTGCATAATAATGATAAATTCAGCAGTTCATTAGTTTCTGTTATGAAGAAGTCCTAAAGTCGTATATTCACCATCCTTTATATTGTCATTGAAAGGCAGTAGTAGCTTATTAAAATTCTGTCCTAAAATACATGGATTTTGAATAAACATAAAGTAGGTATACTTCCCTATAAATGAAATAATGATCTCTTATGAGTGACTCCAGTTCATTTTCTCTACTTAAAAGATATGCAAATATTGTAATTTGGGAAGTTTTAAAATGGAATAAAAACTCAAGAAAATGCTATGTTTTGGACACATGGCTGAGCTTAATTCTCTTTGAAGTTCATATTTATATATTTGCTGTGCAGTTTTATACAAAGAAATGTGCATTTTAATTATTAATATTTTCTGATTACATGAAATGAAATACATTGCTTGGTATGAGAAATGAATTACTTAATATCTTATTTTTTATAAACCTGGAAATTAAATGAAATATTCATAAGCTTTAATCCTAAAGGAAAATGTGCATTCTAAGAAATTATTTTGGTACTGCCTTCAACTAGAATCTGTATAAGTATATTTGGAATAGTCTAAAAAGAAGCTTGACATTATTGTTATGCTTATCTATTAATAAACATATACGGTGGGTTTTATTAGGAATATTATCTTGATATTCAAACAGCGAAAGGCAGTCAGATATCATGAACTAATTACGGATGCCACAATTTAACACAAAACAAACTATCAAAATGCATAGTTGTTATGCATTGTATTTTGAACTAACAATATTATAAAATGGAATCATCACTTTTAGATTTACTATATAATAGATATACAAGGATATTATAAATTCTTCCAAAAATCATTATTTTTTAATGTGTGTAGTGATGATAAAGCAATAATCAAACATTGTTTAGTTTTGAGTTTTTTGGAATTTTTAATGAGCATTTTCAGTGCCTGAATGGCAAACTATCAAAATAATTGGCTGATCACAGTCACCACTACAAAATAAGGCCTTCACAAAGTTTACAGGGTCTGGCAACATCCAAATGCGAGTAAGGGCTGGTTTATACTTCACGCTCAGAATGCACACGCATCATGGCTGCCATGCATTCCCAGCATTCATTTGACACATCCTCAGAAAATAACACAATACGTGCACCAGTTGCAGCACTAGGAAAAAACTGGGAGGCACAGTGTGTTCAAGTTGGAATGTGACATCAGTGTCTCTGTTTACTATCAACATATGTGACAGGAAGCAACTTTGCAGATCCTACAGGATCGATGTTTGTGCTTCAATGTTTTATGAATGGTTTGATGTGGTGAAACAAAATGCTAACATACAAATGTATTCATAGTGCTTTTCAAGTGTCGCATATTCCCCATCGTAATGTCTCAATACATTTTAAAGATCTCACATACCATCTTCTGTGCTGTCTTTTTTTTGTACCTTCACAACAGCTTCAGAATGTACAGAAGCATATTTGAGCCACAGAGAAAAAAAAATTAGGGACACAGTGCAAAGGTCTGCTTTGTGAGTTTAATCTTGAAATTTCCAGTTTAATCTCATGGTTTATTCTGTCATTAAATTAGAACATCGTAAACATCTTAAAACCGACTCAGTTGTTAATCGCTATGTGCTTCTGGAGCTTCCTCCTACACTAACTGCAGTGGCAAGCAGCAATTGCCACACAGAACACATTCAAATTATGATATTCCAGCTCTCTGCACATTTAGAATCCATTAATTTATAATTAATATCTCTTTCAGGATGAAATGCATTAAAAAGTATGTATATTACATTTTACAGATAAATCGTTAACTTCTTTTAAATAATGAATACTGTTAATAATTACATCTGTAAGGGAGGCATGGTGGTGGAGCAGTAGCGCTGCTGCCTCGCAGGGAGTCACGTCCCTGGTGTTCCCTGCCTGGAATTTGCATGTTTTCCTGGTGGGTTTCCATAGTGTACTCTGGTTTTCTTCCAAAGACATGCAGGTTAGGGGATTTGGCAATGCTAAAATGACGCTAGTGTATGCGTGTAGTTGTATTCAATTTGTGATGGGCTGATGTCCTGTCCAGGGATTGTTTCTGCCTTGTGCACGATGTTTGCTGGAATGGACACGTCCCAGGATTAATCGATGTAATCATTACACATCCACCCTTTTCAGAGATATTGTGGCAAGGTGTCCTCGGAATTTAATGGATGTTTCAGGTAATTCACAACACAGCAAAGCCAAATATTTTCTCACCGTGATGAAATCTTGCACTGCCACCCGATGGAATCTTCTAGATTTATGTAACGTAATCGTGCAAGTATAAACAATACCCCACTTGCATAGCAGCAGTATCTGGAGGCACACACGTTGTGTCGCATGAAATATAAACCCAGCCTTAGGAGACCTACATCTTTTTGATTAGCTTTTGATTATGACATTATTTGCTATTATCTTGGACCTCATACAAGTCTGGCCATGTACAGTTAAACCTGAGTGACACTCTGACAAACATACTTCTTCCTTGCATTTGGCTATAATGTGTAACTGTTCTCTATCGAGGGCTATTCATTCATTCATTCACTAACTCATTCTGCAAAGTACCTCTGTCTGTTGCAGGGAAAATATAATAATAATAATAACAATAATAATAATACATTGAGTAGTGAGAAAATCGCTATATAAATGCAAAGAACTAAAAGAACTATTATTTATGTAGAGCCTTTTCTCTGCTCAGTGTAGCAGGGTGATACAGTGTATTTCAGCAGCATCAAGTACAAGCACCCGATAGCATACCTACAGTTGTGAGTCAATTAACCTGATCTTTGTATTTATGTGTATTTGGATGTAGACTTATCTGGGGGAAAAAATAAAACAAAACATGTAAACACATAAGAACAGTGCTGCACACTTAAGATGTGTACAATTAACAGTAGGTGAAAAATGCTGAGCTATTGTTAAAAAAATACATCCTTTCTTTCCCTTCCTATTCTTTGGTCAAAAGTGTGTTTTAGTTTCAGAATACAAAACTCATTTAAATTATGTTCAATATATTGATTGCTGGCCCATTTGTTACCAGGATGCTGCAGTATAGGTCTATGAATATATGATAAATAATGAACTGTATCTAAATTCGTAAAAAATGTAAAGAGAGTAACTAGAAAGCAATAGTAACTCTGTCAAAAATGTAAACACATTGTTGATTTCTTTATTTTGACCAGAAACACAACTAAAAGTCTCTATTTGAATGAGAGTCCTTGAAGGATGGCACAAAACAGAGTACAGGCTTAGAAGCACATGAGACACAAATATAATGTGTTTCTTTGCACTGTTCATGCTTGATATACACAACACGTTTGTTAGCTGGTTACTGTTTGCACTCAGTGGGAAACAGAATGTTCATGTTGTGCTGTCCTGACAGTCATGACAAGTCGGACACCATGTAATGAAGAAATGCCTTCAGAGCAACTATCCACATTAGTGCAAGTTCTGCTTCATCCAATTGATAGTCACTACCTAGGTCACTGTTGTTATCATCCAAATATCGATCTTGCAACAAATCTAGTTGTTTTAAAACATCAGCAGCTTTTCTCATGACAACATAACTACGGACTCTCTATTTATAACACAATTTCCCGCAAGCTGTTGCAACTAAACAAATACAATAAAATAATAATTCTATGATTACCCACTGGCAGCATTACAGTAGATAAGTGAGATGTAGCAGAGCTCACCAGCAAGCTAGCTGTTTGTATAGTGGCCGTAATCTGAGAAACGAGTTCTCTCATATGTCGTGTTTTGACAGAGTCAATGAGATTTGGCTTAACTCGTAGCTCTCTTTTAAAGAGTTAAACGTGTTGTTAGTATATCTCTTGGAAGTACTTCATAATGGACACATGTACAGTATTTACCTTTGTTTTTATAGTTCACTTTATGCTTACTGTGACAGAGGACTGATTTAAGAACAAGCCAAGGGTGGCAACCAAATACATCACAATAACATTTCTTTCAGTGGGTTCTCTTGCACCCTGATTGGTAGAAAAACACTCACAGATACAAAAGGTCTGTGGTAAATACACAACTTTCTATTTATTACACAGCTATAACTAAATAACTGTATAACTAAATCACTGCAAAACAAATTGGTCCCTGTGGTTATCTTCTTTAGTTTTTCTATAAGTTAGTTCCTTTAGCAACCTCTTGTGTGACAATGATACCAAATTCAGAACCTCCTTTTATGTGTTGGACATGGTGTTTAGATAGTCCACCTTGGAAGTACCTTCTCTAGGGAGAGAACTGAGACAGTATTAAGACTTATGAGTAACAAACCCGGTTGAGCACTCATATGACAACTGAGTCACTCCCATTCCTAGTGGTTTCATAAACAAAAATCAGAGAATTCTTACTTTATTGCATTTCATAAAATTGAAAGGTTTAATAATGAATAGAGGAGATTTAAAATAAAATTCTGAAATTAGGTTAATCCACTTCAGGGCACTGGTGAGCCAGACCAGGGCACAAGATAGGAAACAACCCTGAGTAGGGCACCAGTCCATCATAAATAAGAGATATAGTAAATGTTATATATTCCAGTGTAGTTTGTTATTTTGTGTAAAATGTTAGGGACATCAGCATTATTAGCCATGTGGCCAATGAAACTTCTTCCAAGAGAACCCGAGTATTCACTCAGTTTGTCATGAATATGGAGCGGCAGCTATGTTATGAGAATTCTGAAATAGACATAGAGGCCTTTTCAGATCATCCCCTCCCAAGATATCTCCTAAAATATCTTTACACTTAATGATTAAGAAGGGATGCATAACGTTCTGAAGATGACAGTGCTATTCATGGGATTTCCAGCAATTAGTCTCTTACTTGTAACTACAGTGCAACAGAATCTGTCTCTTCCATCATCTAACATTCTAAGCCAACATTTTATTTCACTTCAGCTGAGCACATTTATGTTGCTATAATGACAGAGTAACAGTCATAAGCAAATCATGAGAATAGTATGAAGGCCTATTAAGTAGCCTAACTGATTTTCCTATATATTTAATAACATGACCTTAGAATGTATTTATTGTAATTTATTGAAAGAACAACGCTGCTAAATTTATCATCTTACATACATACATTATAAAAGTTGCATTATCAATTAACAAAATCCTCAAATTAATTTTGCAAACCTTTGTTCAATATCTTGTCCAAAAAGTAATCTAAGCAATATTCAGGATAAAACATTCATACTGATGAATTATTTTAGGGTTATTAAATACTACAATACAAACTTAAAGATATAAATATGGCTTGAATGAAAAAGTATACTGTGACATGCTTAAAACGTTCTATCAACTGCCAGAAACACTTGAATTTACCTTTCACTGATAAAATACAAGAAATTACATTTAAAAAGATAATAATCATATCAATTATGTATAGTAACATGGAGAGTAAAGATCATGTGAACCTTCCAACCCAAGCACACACTAGTCATCACACCTGGAATGTTCAAGTTATGGATTTGTATGTCTGCTTTGGAGTGAGAGGTGGGCTTCATTATAGAATGTAAATCTTATTTATATACTGCTTTGTGGTAAATTAAAATTAATCTTTCTGAACTGCTGCTTTTTCACATTTTTCTTGTACAATAGAGTGTTTTACTAGATTAATTTCACACTTTAACAGATACAATAATTTAAAAAAACATTCTACTAATTAATTAACAAAATTTTAAGTTA